>NW_013669372.1:85042-96624 GCF_000517525.1 Limulus polyphemus
CATATAGACAGAAGAAAACCAAATGTACATAACCTCATCAACTCGCATATTCACCTGCACAAACAGAAACACACCTGCTGCTGGTGGTTAAGACTATCTCTCACTATCCATGATAGTGAGCTTAGAAGTTTATTATGTGGTACTAAACAAATAATAAATAAAATAGAATATGAAACTACAATATCTGACATCAGTCTGAAATAGTACATTCTCTTCTTAAAATATAGTAAATTTAATACATACTTTTGCATAAAAGTTTTGCCACTTCCTCCTATAAGTTAGAAAAACATTTTTAGGTTTGTAACTCTTTTTCATATGGCCCGTCATGGCCAGATGGTTAGGGCGCTCGACTCGTAATCTGAGGGTCGCGGGTTCGAATCTCTGTCACACCAAACATGCCAACCTCTGCCTTTGCCTGGTTCCAAGTCCAGGATGAGAAAGGAGGAGGGTTGGGAGCGGGGCTAGCAACTCCACCCCGTAAAAACCCACCTGCTACAAGTAACTGCAACAACAACTTTCCGTTGGTGAGGTGTTGTTACGGCCCTATGCTCCACTGGGAGTTTACAGGAATAATAAAAAAAAAACCTTTTTCATATTTCAAAAAATAACTAACATAAACAACAAAAGTTTGAATATTTTTTAAATGTTAACTATTTAACATAAATTAATACATGTGTTACATATACTACCATTTCTTCTTAGTGTCCCTGTTATTTGATTTTGTGTTTGAGTATAAGTATAATAAGGTATAGTTTATTTGATAAATGTTATCCTCTTCTTACCATCTACTGGCACTAAATCTTTAACATCCTCTTAAACCAAGATGATTACTATGGTGACAACGCTGACAGATGTGGTGACATTAACTGTATCTGTAATCAGAGTTATCTGTAGTTTCTTAAGTTAGTAGACAACAATGAAGGAGGTGAATTTTCTTACCTGTTTATAATGTACTCCTATTCACTTCTTGGAACCCCCTCCCCAGTGGCTGCTTGTTGCCTCACAGGGTATACTAACTTCCCTAAACCTGCATTGAGTCAGGGGTGTAGTAAAAGGGTTAAAATCAATCTGCCCTGGTTCCTGTTGAGATATGATTTTCCACAAGCTACTATGGTGGTATATATATTTCACTATGGTGACAACACTGACCTGACAGATGTGGTGACAATAACTTGATCTGTAATCAGAGTTATCTGCAGTTTCTTAAGTTAGTAGACAAGACTAAAGGAGGTGACCACCATTTAAAATTAGAATGAGATTTTAATTATAAGTTAAAATCATGCATGTTTTATTGAACCTAGCTCCCAAAGCCATTTGTTGCTCTCCAGTGGCTCATTAGTAAATGTTATGGCTTATAACACTAAGAATATGGTGGACAGAACACAGACAGGCCATCAAGTAGCTTTGTGCTTAATAAAAGACAAGCTACTTATCCATGAAACAAATTTCTCCTATCATAAATTTATTTCAGTTGCAAACAGTGATACATTAATATTAATTTCATTTACCACTTTATGTAAATAACATGATTATATTATCTGTTGATTGGTTTCTGTTATCTTTCTTTTGCATCACCATATTTTATGTTGTATATATAATGTTTCAGGTAAAAGGTACCTAAAGTTTTCTTCTATGATAGTATCATTGCAAACATTTTTCCAAATGGCAAGATTTGCAAAGCTTTTGACGAGTTTGTTTTCCCATTTAACACCCATACAATTTTTTTTTCTGAGTGATTGATTGTAATATGTAAAATTATATCATGCATTTTACTTAATTTTGATAGGCTGAGAATGATTATTATGAAGAAGGAAAAAAGCTATATGTGAAATGCGATGACAATGAAGAAAAAGTAACCATTGAATGCAAAAATGGACAATGGGAACCAGATTTACATTGTTTGGGTTTGTAATAGTGAAATACTTAATATGTTTATTTGGTTGTATAATTTTTAAATTCTCTTATAAGATTTGTATATATACAAGAATACAGTGCTGCAAAGAGCTTTTTTTTCTACTTCATGAAATTTCCTGAAAGAACTTTTCTTTGAAAGGTTATGTGAATTGAACTTTTAAATGAGTTATTTTTCAGTGAAATATTTTTATGAAGTTTACAGAATAGGTGTCAATGCAACTGATATTTCATTGTGAAGAATTTTCTAAATTCCTCTCAGAGACTGGCAGTAAGTTTGAAGGTTTAAAGTGCTGAAAATTGGGTTTTGATAATTGCAGTTGTGACAGTGCAGATACTCCTTAGTGTATATTTGTGTTCAGCAATAGATCTCTTTTTCAACATCTCAATATTCTTAAAGAATGTTCTTCACTTAACAAGACATCGGGTAATGGTAATTTAGTTTTAGCTGGCTAACATAAAGGGATATACTATTCAGTTGACACAATTATTGGTTCTGTTAATATGTTATTAAGTTTTTGTGTTTCAGTAACAAAGAAATACAATGATTCCTTATTTATTGAAAACTATATATATCTATGTGAGAATATAACTTAATCAGCACCAAGTATATCGTTATTAAAATGTTACAAAGGATGCCTCTTGAAGGTAACAGTTACACATTTACAAAAGGGGAAGTCATGGTTCACCAATATATTTTTGTCAGGTATGATTTTTTTGTTTGAATGATTTAATAGTCAGGATATGACTGTTTCTACCAGTAAAATAACGTATCGTATGCAATATATTACTTAATATCAAATAAGGTGAAACTTACTGATTATACAGAATACATTTTGATCAGTAATAAAAAATTTAAACTCTAAAATAGAACGAAGTATTTTCCATGTTTTTTCTGAAACATTATCTCATAACAAAGTTCTTTAAGTGATAGAAGTACTAAGTCAAATGCTATTTATTTTGTTTGACCAAAAATCTACATACCATTTAGGAACCAATGAAAAACTCAGAAAGTTCTAGCAACATGACACAATAATCTCACTATTGTAAACAATTGCTTCAATAAGCCCTATTCAAGAAAAATATTTACATTATTTTATTTTTTATTATATATTAGGAACATTTTCATTAATAACCACCCAAAAAACATACATCACATATAATAATTAAACATACCACCTAAATATCACATTAGTGTAGTCTATATAATGTGTAAAGTTTAGTATACTCTAATCCATTTTAGTGATGGCACACGATAAGACACACATTCAGAATGTAATGCTGTTTGAATACAAGAAGGGAAACAATGCCTCTGTAGCCACAAAGAATATCAAAGAAGTTTATTGAAATGTTTGGAACATTCGTAAGTGTCAATGAAGGGTCAGCAAATTTTGTTCAGGTGACTTTAGCCTTAAAAACTTCTTCTGTAGATTCGCACTGTCAGGTTTTCGTAAGGCTGGATAATTTACATTAGGTGTTTGTGACTTGTTGCCGATAAATTTAAACTATAAACAAACAGTAGCATAGTCCGCCTGTTTTAAAATAATATATTAAAACAAGTCAAAAATATATACAAATGCTTGTTACACTGTTGATTATTGCAGTTGTATCCAGAGCTATAAATAATTGTTTGTTTTTTTTGTCAAAGTCCATACAGACTGGTTCAGTTACTTTAGAACGCAATTGACAATTATTCTTCTCTACTCTGTTATTAAAATACAGCCTGTAATAATTTCACCTTAAAAATCACCACTATACATCCTTTATGACTCAACTCAAGATACACAGTCTATAATTAGGACTAAATAATGATTTTGTGATGCATATTTATACTACAAAAGAAGTCTAAAACATTCCATGCAATACCAAATATTTGGATACAATAATACTAAGTTAAACCAACCTTCCCTATAGTCTTACACTGCTAAATTAGGAATGGCACAGATAGCCCTTGTGTAGCTTTGCACGAAATTCAAAACAAACAAACAAACCACACTCACTGAACAATAAAGTTACTTAAACTTATCCAATTTGATGATGATTTTATTTTAATTTAGTGAATATGATAAAAAAGCTCATGTTTACAAACATTGCAACTCAATAAAACCATAATATATCTATTAAAAAGTAAAACCACTAGTTTTAAACAAAGAACCAAACATCAACAAAATGCCTTTATTAAACCTTAAACAATCTCCAGTCATGTAACGTTTTTTGTTTCATATTGTACATATGTTTCTCTGTCTGGGTAAAGTTCTTGTACATGGTGCTGACAAAACTTCAACTCTTTTTCTGGTGGCTGAAGTTCTTATATTTTGCAGAATATTAAAATCCTGCTCATGCTCATTTCAGCAACAAATTTTAGTAGTAATAACATCACCACCCAAATTCCACTTAATCATGGGGTTCTGGTTGATGCAAAATATCAACACTTTTTCTCTCATAATGAGAGCTTCTGGTTTTTCTAGAGTACATAATGTGTAGAGTGTAATGGTGATAACATTTGCAAGAAGCAAGTAGAATTGGATTGGTAAAACTTTTTGTCCAATACAAATTGTCTCTAGCATAGCTTATTCTAAGGATATCATCAAGTGAGAGGCTTTAGGGGTGCTGGTTGCTGATCTCCACAGCACACTGTAGATATAAGCTGCCTCATGAAATCTCAGTGTAGCTATGATCAGTGACCCCTTCTTGGCAGCTTCTCACCTGTATCCATGAGCTTGGCTGATCTGCTCAAAATTGACTAATACTTTCAGCAGTACCTGATGGACAAGACCATAGTTCAGTCATCTCAATGAGTGGATAATGCATGAAGCTTTGATACACCTGATGATGTGCAGCAGAGCAATCAACATTAAAAAAAAAGACTTCTCCAAGTCATTCATAGGTCCATTGTTCTCATCCTGAAGTCACTTTGGCTCTTCTAAAATTTTTATATCCCTTGGATAATTTTCTGTTAAGAGCATAATAGAGAAAGGTAACTTAGAGGAGTGTATGATAAAGGTCAGCTACCAGTTCTGCAATAAATAGATAGTGGTAGATGGCATCAAAATTTGTTCAGTGAAGATGACTTGTGCTAATTTCAAGGTTTAACTCTGTATTCAGTTATCTGATATCCACAGAAAGTAAATCACAAGGACAGAAGTATAATGGATTGTCTCAGCTTGAAATGAATGAGACAGGGCATGATGATGAGGCTTAAAACTTAAAAAATGCACACTGTATTTTTGAAGTCAAGTTGAAGATTAGTAGTTGATTTTAATAGCGGTAGGACTATTTTAAACGAGAAGTGAAAAAAAAACTTAAATGAAACTGTAGTTTAATAAAATAAAAAGATTACAGTTCTCTGATAAGTAATAGTGCTGAAGTGAATAATTACCCAAATGATCAGCAGTAAGAGTGAAAAAATAATGATGTAAACCAAAGACAGAACATTACCAGTGAGGTCTGACTCTTTCAGGTACAAGCCTGCTCTCAAAGATTGAAATGAATATGTCTGAAAACAATATAACTGTATGTACAAAGTACTTCTTCCTATAGCTGTCCAATCAGATTCCATACCAAAATAATCTGGAAGTATCTCTGCTTCAGGTGACAGCCATAAAGCAGTTCTTTGTATAGAAGGTAAAGCAAAATACAACTATCACATGAAGCAGTAGATTAGGTCCTTGACCAGACTTACTACAGAAAGTAACATCTTGTGCTGAGTTAACCACGTGAATCCAACAAGGTTTATTATGTATCAAGTAAGAACTTGAAAAATTTTAAACAATTTGCAAGTATGAAAAATATTCTGTAAGAGAGTAAGGAATGTTGTATGTACATATAACAGTAATACATCTTCGTGTGTTAAAGATTTTGATAGTAAATGTTGCTGATCTTAAGTAGTTTCAGACTATTAATACAGTTTCTTATTTTAAAAGTGACATGCTTTTCTTCACTTTTATAACATAACCTAACATGATATGAAAGGGCAACAAGGGACCTTGTTGACCATCTAGGCTATCATATCCATTAAATTTAACTAAACACTAAAAACCTCAAAGCCAGCCCGTATCATTCATATATTTATCAAGCTTTCCCTTAAACTCCCTTAAATTAACTGCCTCCACAACATCTGAAAGCAACCTGTTTCAAAGGGCAACCACCCTATTTGAAAAATAAAACTGTTTTAACAGAAGATGACTCCTACCATGCCAAAATTTATATTTGTGTTCCCTAGTCCTACCATTCTCAACATTAAGTATGGAAAAAGATGATGCATCAACACTATCAATTCCCTAAACAGTATTAAACACCTCAATCAGATTCTCTCTAACCTCTAACCTATCCTCATATGACAACTTTTCCCTCTTAAGTATCATCCTAGTAGCCCTCCTCTGAACCATTTCCAACAATTCAGTGTCCTTTCTGAGGTAAGGAGCCCAAGACTGAACACAATATTCCAAATGTGGCCTAACCAGTGACTTATACAATGAAATTATAACCTCTTTAGACTTGTATTCAATATTTTTGTAGTTACAACCTAAAATTCTATTTGCCCTACCAATAGCAACAGTACATTTCTTGGATGGCTTAAGACACTGAAAAACCAGAACACAAAGATCTTTTTCGTCCTTAACACTGTTAAGGTTATTACCATCAAAATTAAACCTTATTCAATTATCTCAACACAAATGTATGTATTTTTATTTCTAATGTGAAATAAAGGATGATTTGGTTTTATAGTTTCATAAGAAATGTAAATTTTAAGATTTATGCATCTTTAATTATGTTAGGAGGAATTCCAGGTATGTCTTCTAATTATTTTTTATTTTACTGTTGGCTTGTGATTATATATAGAAATAGAAGAAAGATAAGAATAATGTGAAATAATGTGTTTTTTAGATTTTGCATTGTTATATGGGTTTGATGTGTGTGTGTGTGTTCAGTCATGGGCTCCTTATCTTAGGAAGGACATTGAGTTGTTGGAAAAGGCTCATAGGAGGGCTATTCTGATATCTTGGATGGCAGAACTGTCATATGAAGACAGGTTAAGATCTGTGAAATTGTTTTATCTTCAGAAAAGAAGAATTAAGGGGATCTGAGTGTGATGTTCAAGATTATCAAGGGAATTGATAGTGTTGATGCATTGTCCTTTTTCTAGTATTTAATGGTGAGAATGGTATGTTTGCCTGTGTAACTTTGAATTACTACAGAGGGAAAACATATACTTGTCTAGTTCATGCATTAAAGAATGTGCATTGTTTCTTATTTAGTTCTGTTTTGATTTTATCTTGCTTAATTTAAATGGGCCTTATTTTTTTACATACACCTTAGTGCACCCAGTGTTAGGCCAAAATATTATTATAAAGAGATAGGTTTTTATCATGTTGTAGCTTTTCATAATCAGTGTTAATCTGGCAATATGACTCATTATTTTTTTTTTTTGTTATCCTGGAAAAGAAAAATATTACCAAATGTTGTAGATAATTAAAACAATAGATACCTGTAGACCACTATCTAGATGCTCAAAACTGGTTGATAATTCATTCACCTACTTATGTATTTGCTAAAATTAAAACAAACTTTTAAATTCTGGCATTTTGGAAATATTTTCAATTTAAAGCCATACGATATCAAATTGTTACTGACTGTAATTCTGCTTAGTGGTTATATTTTGTGCATTAGTTTTAAATTATTAATTTATTTTACTAATGACACCTTTTCTTTATTTACAAGTTATCTAGGTAATCATTTCTTTAACATGATTTTGTAATAGCAGCAACCCTTTTTTCAAGTGGATTAAGCTTATGGAAGAGCAGAGAAGATGAAATTGTTTATCCCTATGATATTTTGAGTCCATATGGATCATTAAAATTTCATAATTTCATATCTAAAGACTTTTTTGTTTCTTACATTGTCCATGAGAAAATTTTGTTTCAGTAGAATCATTCCAACTTACAAGTATTACTTTAACAACTGTTTATTGAAAGATTAGAAGGAAAATTATACCTACAGAAAATTTTACTATTTGTTAGAAGCATCTAATAACTGTTAAGTACAGATATAAGTACATGTGAGATTTTGCAAAAGCAAATTTCATGGATTTGGAACTGACAAAAAAAAAAAAGACTCATTTACAGCCTTTGTCCAGCACTGTTGTTAATGCATGAAATTTAGAAAGAAGCTAAACACAAGTTTGTATTATTTAATCAATATCATATTATTAGTAGAAGATAATGATGGTTGTAATTTTCTAAAGTATGGCTTAAATTTTAGAAACTTAATAAATTAGGTATAAAAAAGGTTACTAAACTTAAGGGACTACTAAAGAAGAAACCTTGAATTTTCAAAAATTAATTTATCTCACATAATAAGAGCCATACTTTATCAAGTGCAGTTGTTATGTTGAACATGGATTTGTTTTCAGATGGATAATATGTTTTTAAGAACAATGTGTACTGTCATATCATGATTGCATTTATGTTTTTTTTCTGATTTTCTGATTGTTTCAGAAGAAAGAGTTACAACTCCATCAACTACTACATTTATCAGCAGAGAAAGCACAGAATCAGTATGTCAGATTGTAAAACATGATGAATATCTAATGATTTTTTATAATTTGACTCAACTGAAAACTGGAGACAAAGTTGAAAATGGAGGTAAAATTAGATTTCATTGCCATCTTGTTGGGATTAAGAGGCTGATAGGAGTAAAAGAAACACATTGCATTAAAGGAGACTGGAGTGAAGACTTTCCTTACTGTTCTGATCCTAATGGTGGGTTTACTTTAGAACATTAGTAAATTTAGATTAGAACTTTCCATAATTTTTTTTTCAGGTTTGTTTGATTTAGAGATTATTGTATTGAGATCACTCAAAATCTTTAATTATAATCTACACTGTATTAACAAATGTACAAGAAAAGCATAATATCTTCTTTGTCAATGTGCTTACATTATGAAAAAGAGTGAGTAAACATGGCCATACTACTCATATTTGATACATATCTTGGAAAGCTGCTTCAGAAATAGTGAAACTTTTGTATCTACCCTGTTTATCCTCCAGGCAACCTTCCAAGATGTCTCAGGGTAATTCTGTTGTTAAGGGAATTTTTTAGGTGATACCAGTTGGAACTTTGCAGAGATCAAAGTTCAAACATGTTTTAAACTTTTAATAGCAAATTACATTAAATAAATCTTACAAAGTTGCAAAATATCAGCTCTTGGGCATATTTGAATAAAAAATAGTATAAATAGTTACAATTACTATTTTTACTTAAATTTTCTTTTATGCAAGTATGCCCTTGGTGACCTCTATACTCCAGAGAGTTGCCCACCAACCCAAAGAGGGTTAAATACTGTTTGATATTCTCAAGTAAACAGGTTTCCATGCAATATTCAGATAGATACACTTTATAACACGAGGAACGAACAAGAAAATTGTGAAGTAAACCTGAATTTAGCTAATCAAGTGAGTTTTAAGCTAAGAAATATACAGACCAAACGTGATGTAAAATTAAACAAACACAAACTTTATTTATAATGCAAAGCAAAGAAGCACAGTATGCATACTTGCATAGACACTGAACATTCACCTTCCTACTGGATCAGTTAACAGTTATTATCTCACAAGATATCTTTCCTTTGATCGACTTGCATCTCAAACCAATTGTATGTAGATCTCTTCTGACTGAAACTGATACTCATTACTAAACATGTAACCTGAGTTTTACACAGAACTGATACACCTTACCACACAAATAGTCGTTCTTTTACAACAAACAAAGACTTTAACTTCCAGATACCATCCACTTGGCCAGCAAAGGACATAACAGTCAATGACTTATTTTCAGCAACATCCTCATTGGCAAAGTAAATACTATTTGCTAGAGAACAACAAAAACAACTATAATGAAACTATTTCAATAGTTTGCCAAACCATGTATTTATTGCCAAAACTGCATAGAAAGAGATTAAGCAAATTTTTTTTTAATTCCCATATCAATAAAAACAGGTATACTTACATATTACAACTGCATAAATTGATAAAAGAACTAAGTTATAATTTCACATTTATTAATAAAGCAACTTCAGTAAAGAAATTACCACAATTATATTTTTTGTGAATTTGGATTAAATAAAGTCAGATGTAATTCAGTTTGCAAATGTAACTGTACACTGTATATATGATATATCCTGCTTTTTACTTCTATTATGTTCAGGTACAGATCCTATTAAAACATGAATTTTCATACAGTGAGTTGATTATTCAGTACTGGAAATTATAATAGAATATTGAATACAAGAATTCCTATAAAGTGAGTAACAACTTATCTAATTAGTAATTACAAAGGATGATGATTTCTTTGAGCTACACACTGCTATTAAAACTCAAAATAATCACATTGGTACAAATGGAAATAATTTTGAACATTTACAACGTAGGCCAAAGATTTATAAATTTTAATGATGCAAAATCCATCTGATTATTTTAAGAAACAGAATCGTTTTTCATGAATATAAATAAACTACAAGACTGCTTACGTCTTTATTTTATAGATTTATAAATTGTCAAAAATATCATTCTATCAGATTTGACTGAATAATAAGTTGGCAATGGTTTATAAGCATAATAAAGTGATTTATTTTGGGGGGAACATACAACATGTTTCAACAGAACATTAGTCTGTCTTTTTCAGGAAGAACAAAATTAAGCTTATAACACAAAAGATTAAAAATAATTTCATTAAAAAGAGTGGTTAAAACATGCTATATGTTTCTACACAACTAATGTCTTTCTTTTTGCACCATCAAGCTAACTTCCTTACTCTGTTTAAGTGATCTAATTACATTTGAAAATAAGTTGTTTTAAAAATGCTATTTAGCTCTCTGCACCACTAAAAGGTATAACCTCATGCACAACTGCCATACAAGTTCCTGTACATGCCACAAGCCTTGAACAAACTCCCACTCCTACACATGTCTAAATGTATTACACCAGCCTAGGACATAAGCTTCATAATGCTGTAGTCCTCTACTAATAGTAGGGCGACATGTTATATTGAAACAGGTTAGCACTCAGGTGAGCTTAATTGTTGGAGTTTCAATTAAAACCAACCTGTTTACCTAATTTATTTATTGGAGGATTTGTCGTGACGAGTGGAGCCACAAGTCGCTAACTCCAGGAGTTTACAGTTAGAGTAAAGAATATGAGTCTCAGGCCAGTAATTCTACTTATAATATCTTTTATTACTTTTTTATTACACTGGACATAATACTTGATAGTTAAACTCTTCAATCGTTACTTTAACCATTAACATTTATAACACTTCTAATAGAAAACACATATTATACAAAAGCTGATTTAGAGAGAGAGATACTTACTGGAGAGTTGGAACCTTCTTTGTTGCAGAGTTTAAGTTATTAAGCTGCATAATGCTGGCTGGAGATCTCTGGAGGTACTGGATCTCGCTGAAGAACTGACTTTCTAGCTCCAGACATGGGTTTATATAGCAGGATTTCTCTGTATCCTGGCGAGCATCCAAATAGTACACAGCATCACCCTCAAGTAGTGCGATGCTCCTATTGGCTGCTTGTAAGCAAGCCCTGGGCTTATCAGGCACCACACCCAAAAACCCTCAGGCTATTGGTCATGGGCAACTGCTGTTAGCCGGCTGCCTACTTGCCT
>NW_013669372.1:97624-114911 GCF_000517525.1 Limulus polyphemus
GCAATGCCTGTGCTCAAAACGTTTTTCTTTTTTTTACCTGTACATTTCAAGTTTTCTGATATAATGATTGATTTTTTCCTCATTTCTTTTGATATTCCTTCCACCTGTTTACACATTTGTTTTCCATGCCAAAAAATAACAATCAAAAAAAAAGTAATCAATTTTTGTTGGTGGTGTCAACTCTTTACTACAAATGTGCACATCTAAATTACTTCTATGTCCAGATACTCTGATTCTCCTCTACATCTGTCACAGTGGCAACTGGAGCACATTATCTGTTCATGATGTTACAGCTATTGTGCAACAGGTGGTTGGTTTTTTTTTGCCTCCTGCTTCTTCAGTTTTGGTCCATTGTTGTTCTGTTTCCTTACCTTCAGTGGAGCCTGGTTTGCCTATGAATGATTTTGACCACCCTTTTCTACCTCCAGCCTTTGCTTCTGATTCTTCCTTTCCTGGTGAGGAATATATGCTTCCTCTTTTCTCTATTTGCTTCAGTCATTACTCAGGTAGGTGACATTTTTACTCTTTCACCCATCAATCCCAATGCCTTTACTTCATGACCTTCCATCTGATACTTTTCTCCTTCACCATTCTCTGTCTTTTGTGTGCACGCTAATAATGTTTTCCAATACAGTACATTACCTCCTTTCACATGTTCTTGTTCAGTGCTGCCCTCTATATGAAACATTTTTTCACATGCCACAAGCTTTAAACTCTCATTTTCTCCACAATCAAACTGGTTCAACTACATCTAGCATGAAAATCATCACGCAACAACTCTCCACCAATAGGAGTTTGACACACCCTGCTGACACATGTGACTACTTCTATCCTATTCTACAGAACTATCACTTTTCATTAAGCAGTGATCGAGTGCAGACGTTTTTCAGTTGTGATTTTTTCATGTGTTCATTTAATTCATGTTATTTGTGAAGTAGTGATTTACTTGATTTATTCATTTACTACAGTTAGTTTTCTATATTAGTTTGCAGCAACAACTTACCTTTCATTATTGATTTTTTTCTCATTTTCTACTTCATCACAGTTTAAGATGAATTCCTAAGTTTGTATTTTACAACTTTTGATATTTTTACCACTACTTTGAGTGCCATTACACAGGATTCATGTCTATGGGTCTCGATTGAGGATTTTCAGCTATCATTTGTCAGGAGATTGAACGTTATATGAGTTGTCCATCTTCTTTCGAAAATGTTTGAGTTCCTTGATCATTGTCCAAACCTGATCATGATGAGGAGGATTTTGACAGCCTTTTTCCACATCCTACCTATGTCATGCCTTTCCATGCCTCTCTTATTGAATCTACAAGGCCTAACTCTGTCAGGTGTGTTCTGTTTTCTCATTTTCATTTATTTCATAGGATACTGTCCCTTCCTTGTTACATGACACCTATCCTTAGAGTAATTTATTTTTCCTCCTTCCCTGACATCAGGGTTCATGCTCAGCATTTTGTTTCTCAGTTGAGGGCTGGTATTAGCATGCCTCATTCTGCATGGGCTTATGATCATGATGCTTTGGCTTATCAGTACGTTGATCAACCCTTTCTTGATTCCCAGCAGTTGGGGTCACTTTTGTCAATGTAGGGAACTCTCCCTCAAAATTCTATCGATTTCTCCCATGCCCAGTTTCTCTTTTCATCTTATCCTTTAAGCTCTACTACACTACTTGTCCAACTTTTTGGGGGATACCCATTCCTTCCTTACCTCCATGTTGGTGTGATTTTATTCTTTTGCCCTATCCCTTCACATGTGATTTTGTTGCTGTTGGGATCTTAGTGGGAAGGATGCTGTCTTATCACAGGTTTATCCATCTTCCACTTCAGTCTGTTTTTGGAGACTTTCCTGAATCTTTGGAATCACGTGTAGAATCTGTGAGACCACATTTGATCCTTTAGTCTTTGGTTGCTTATTTGTGTAATTCTGATCCCATGACGTCTCTCATATTTGTTTCTTGTCCTGCAGCTTCACATCCTTTACCAGTTCCTACCAGTAGGGGTTCAAAATTTCACTGGGTATCTCGACATTGGGTTCATCATCTCCAACAGTTCCAGTGACTATCAGGTATTTTCCTGTCCAGTAGGAGTATGTTTGGCCAATTTTGTTCCCCTGTGATTCTTGCATGATCCAAGTTTTGTCAGAAAGACTTTTCATCCATTTCCCTTCCCCCACCACTGTTGTCTCTTGTACTAATTTCCTTCCCATTTACTTGAGATCCTACTACCAATCTGCATCTGTCTGAAGCCGTGTAGATTCTTCTATCACAGAGATCTATTGAGCCTGTCAGCCAGCCTTCTCCAAATTTTTACTCCAGGCTTTTTGTTGTCCCAAAAACAAATCAGAGGACTATGATATCCTATCATCCATCTGCCCTGCCTCAACCAATTTTTGGATCTAACCCCCAATTTACCATGGAGTCCTTTATAACATACTGGTGGGCTTTTTCTCCAGGACTGTTGATGACCATGGTAGATGTCTTGAAAAACCTATTTTCATATTATTTTTTCTCATCAGTTCTAATACTGCCTTTGGTTTGTCCACTACAGGGTTGTGTATCAGTTTCACACCTACCCTTTTGGACTTGATCCAGCACTGTATGTATTTACCAGGTAATCAAGGCCTTTGCCCTGCTCATGCATGCTCGAGGGTTGCATTTACACCACTACATGGACGGATGGCTCCTCTTAGCTCATTCCGAACTGGAGTATTCTCAATATATACATCTGCTACTGATAGATGCAGCTTGTGTTGGTTGGATTCTCAAGTTGGAGAAGTCTTTCCTTTTGCCTACCCTATATCTTATCCACTAGGGTGTATTTTCAACACCCACCTCATACAAGCCCAATATTTTTCACTTTGTATTCATCTGATGAAGCTTTCAGTTCTCCATGCACTTACTGCTCCCTCTGTTTCTGCACACGAGGTTCTGTTGCTTTTGGGGACTTGGGCTTCTATAGAAGCCTTTATTCCTTTGGGTATGCATTCTTTTCTCTGGACTCTGCATGGCCAATGGCCTCTTGCTCATTCTTCCTCCTTCCCTTACACACAATCTGCATTGGTGGTTGAAAAACAACAACACAAAGATGGGAGTACGACTTCCTCCGCCTTGACTGGATTTGCATCTGCTCACAGATGATTCTCTTTAAGGTTGGAGAGTGTGGGTCCATCAGCAGGAAGCTTCTGGACAATGGTCTCAGATCAAAATGTCTTACCATATAACATCTAGGAACTTCTGGTGGTACAATGTGCTTTGGTTCATTTTCTTCCTCTGGTACTGAACTGACATTTCATGCTCCATTCTGACAGTTCTACCATTGTGGCTTATATCAGTCACTAAGGGGCACTCATTCCAGTTTCCTTTGTGGTCAAACATTAGAACTTCTTTATTAGGTCCACATGCTGCAAGTCCCCAAGTCTTCTTGCATTTTATGTTGCAGATGCTTTTCACCTTGTAGTGGATCGTTTTTCAAGACCCAATCAGTTTTATCCTAGAGTGGTCTCTTAACCCTCAGGTTTTGATGTGGCTATCAATCAGTGGGGTACTCCTCATCTGGATGCTTTTGCCACTTTACCCAAACACCAAGTTACCTTTTTTTGTCTCTGGTTCCTCAGGCTCTGGCAGTGGATGTTCTTAGTTAGAACTGGACCAACCAGTATCTTTTGCATTCCTTTTAAGTACCTAGACCTTCTCCACGTGTGGTTCTTCTGCATTGTAATGTAAATATTGTTCTTCACTGCCTTCCACTCCCTATGTTTGAACCTTAGTCCTCATGTTCCATGTTTCACCTATCTGTTCAGAGTTATTCCTATTCTATTTAGTCTGTAGGTATTGCTGGTCTGATATATTTGCCATCAATATTTCATATACCTTTTTCCAATTCACATATGTTCTCCTTTATCTAGATCGACCTTTCCTGGTGGGTCCTGGAGGTTAATGCTGCACCCAGCTTCTACATGGTTCTATCTGGAGGGTAAGGTTGTTTATATTTTACAGAAGCAGTCCACCTCTGTGTAGTGGGACCTGGAGGTTGATGTTGTGCTCCAGCTTTTGTGCAATCCTATCCTAAGGATGATGTTGCTTGGTAATAGATCTGTCACATTGCAGTTCACCCCTCTAATTGGGATCTCTCATCCTACCACCACCTGGATATCGGTTCGCTGAGAGTGGTTTTGGATTAGAGCTGGACCAATCCTTGTACATGTTTGGTTCTGTTTCCCCATCCTAACTCAATTTTGTAGTTTTGCCTCATCGTTTCTACCTCAGTGTGGTGGGTCCTGGGGGTTGATGTTCCATGCACATGCACTCTGACTTCTGTGTAATCCTATCTGGAGGATGATATTGTTTGGGGCAAAAGTTCTCCCTTTTGTGCTCCACCTTGGAGAGTTTTCACTACCTGAAGTTTATTTTGCACAGTGGGGTCACTGTCTGATTGAGTTTGGTTTGATGTGGCCTGCCACATTGACACATTCCTTCATACTATAATTTTGATGTTGTGCACCCAGATGTATGGATGATTGTGGATTTGTGCACATGTGCCCCATTTAGTATATCAGTTTGAAAAGTATATAATTCCATTCTACTTAACTTGAAGTGAAGACAGTGTGGACTTTCCTTCTACCACAGGTCAGAAGTTGTAATCCTGATGTGGCTTTGTTTTGGACTGGATTTGATCATCTGCGTGTGGTCCGTCATGTCCTAGCCACTCTACAACTTGAAGAATATCCATTTTAGCATTCCCCATTTTCCTATCTATAGATGGGTCTTTTTTTCACTGGGATTGAGATTCTGGTATATTGGTTATTCCGATTTGAACAACTGGTTTTTTTCTCTCATTTTTGGCTGTGTTTCTTCTACTTTCTACCTGTGTATGCAACACCTATTTAGACACTAGACACAGAGTATACCTGGTACATAAGTGGTGTAGTCTCCCACGTTTGTTCCTTTCCCAATGAGGATCACACTTCAAGGGTGTTCTTTGGACACTTTTGAAGAATACTTCACCAGTTCATCAGTCTCACATATTCTTCGTTGGGTGAGTCTGATCATACACTATTTTGTGTCTCCTCCCACTAGATTTGGCATAACAGAGCCTCTCTTGCCTCTTTCTGCCACTGGCCTTTGAATGGGTGTTATGTGAACTATATCTAACATATTCATCGCACATTACTTGAATCATTGGGAAGAGTCTTGTTCCTCTGGTTTTCAATTCCCTTTAGTTGCCATTCTCCAGTCTAGCCAGAGGCTCTCATGTTTCAACTGCTTTCCAGTCATTTCCTTATCATTCATATGTTTCATATCACCTCCATATGTGTGTGCCATGATATATTACACATTTCAACACACTGCAAGTTCCTCAACTAAGTAATAAAAAAAAGCAAAACTCACCAGATCAAATGTTGCTTAAGGAACTACACCCTATGTTCCTTATGTTTAGTGCATTCAGGAACTGCTGACTGGCTGAAATTTTGTCAACAGGCCAGATTTTTTACAGTAGGTGTCTGTGACTTATTGGAGATAAATCCACTTGTTTTGAAGTAATATATTCAAAACATATCAAACAAATGTACAAAAAATTCTTCACACTATAGGCTATCACAGTTGTATCCAGAGCTTTAAATAATTGTCTTTTTCATCAAAGTCCACACAGGCGAGTTCAATTACTTTAGAACTCACTTTGACAAGACAAATTATTCTTCTCTATCTCTCTTGTTATAATATAAGTTATGAAACTCACTTCAAAATCACCACTATAACTGTTAGTTACTACAGTTGTATCCAGAGCTTGTCTCCTTTTCGTCAAAGTCCACAGAGACAGGTTCAGTTACTTTAGAACACCCTCTGATAAGATATAATATCCTCCTCTATCTCTGTTATTATAATACAAACTGTGAAACTCACTTTAGAAATCGCCCATTATGGCTAAACTCACATGCAGGCTAACTTCACTTTCATTAACTTGCTTTACTTTCTGCTCTCTGTAAGTGCACATATTTTTAACATGTGACAGAAAAATATAGAAATATCTTACCCTCTAGTAACAATAGTATGACACATAATGAGAAAAATGTAGAAGCTTCGAGTAAGATGATGTCAACAATATTACAAAAGCCTAGTACAACAATTAAACTTCATACTCAATGTATGATTCGTACAGAGTTTCATAGCTAAACTTTTAACACTCTTGTTATGAAAACTAAATAATCATTAAATAGTAAATCACTAAATAAACTAAATTATAACTCTTAAACTTAACAGTCTTGTATATCCAACAATTGCTTCATTTATCCAAAATTTGCATCAAGCAAGAGGGAGAAAAGAGAGTGTTAAACCTATCTGCTCCTGCTCAATACCCACTGTTAAGGTGGGATTTTTTGCAAGACTACTTCATCAGTGTATCTATATAATTGACATAATCATTTCCACACCTTACACCTGGCTCACACTTGTTGTTTGTAGTTGTAGTAACCCATTCCAAATTCTAGATGATTGTCCTGATGACTGTGGTCCAAATGCTCTCCAGTACTCTCTCCTCTGCATATTACTCCACATCTGTTCTTCTAGTGGAGCATGGGAGAACCCTTGCTTTCCCAGTCCCAAACCACTGGGGAGGTCAATATGAAGAGTTTCCTCTGTGAATAGTACCTTCCAGAGTAAGAGACCAGTTGGGCCCATCTTTCATTTGAGATGTAAGGCAGGGATGTTCCATGGAAGTATAGTATAGAACACCCCATTACAGTATTTCCTAAGCAGTTCCTGGTGGATATGTCCAGCTAGATGGGACTTCAATTTGTCTTGGGATGCAGGACAGAGCCCCCCACCCTCCAACTATCATTACAATGGCATTAAAGTATTTCACAAAGACAGAATAGCCTAACACCTTAGCCATACCATACACTCTGACATTCCAAGCACTGTAGTGAAATGCTACCACTGGCAATGGATTTACTATATATTCTTTACTGTAAATCTCTTTGTATTGTACATGAAATATATCAATGAGAAGTTATTGGGCAAACAGTATTCCCTTCTTAAGAAGGATGAGGTCTCCTATCTTGTGCTGCTCCACTAGGTAACCCCCTGTCTCATGGAAGTCACACCTCATGGCTTTCTTTTTCTGTTGCTATTTTAGAAAGGAAATTATCTTTATAATTGATGAGCATCAGACCCTCCACCATTTCAATGTGAAATTCTATCTCTTAGTAATGCAGAGACACAGATGTAACATTTCTGAAGTTAGTATTTTCCTTACCTGAAAATGTATTTCAGATAGATACATTTCTGCACCACCTTCTTGCCCTTCCTTCACGCTTCTGATGCATTGTTTTTGCCTCATCAAGAACGAGCTCATGGGAATTACTGCTCATGGAGTTCATGTCACCCTTCTATTGATGGAGGCCTACAGCATTATGACCATTCTGTCATAGGTTGGCACAATACACATAGAAAAGTGTAGGGGTGGGAGTTGATTAAAGGATTGTGGCATGTGTAGTAAATTTCAAAACAGTTGCACATTAGGTAATAGCTGTTTGTGGCAGAGAGAGCTAAGTATTTATCTGAAACACATTTTCAGGTTTGGAAAATGTAAGCTTTATGATTTTTAAATTCATTTTCCATTAGATTAACATAAATAATAGTATAACTCAAAAATTTATATTGCACACAGTGCTTTGCTGTCATTAGTACAAAGATGCTTACATTTAATACTACATGAGACATGGTTTTAAGATTTTACTTATATAATGTCAGTTGCTTTGTCTGTTGTTTTAAATTGATTGTTATTTCATTAATTTGAGACCTCAAATTTAAACAGATTTGGAATTAATTTTCCAAAATAAGTTGGCCTGCCATGGCCTGTTGGTTAAGACTCTTGACTCACAATCTACAAGTTGCAGAATAGAACCCTGCAACTGGACATGATCACCCTTTTAGCCATGAGGTGATTATAATGTGATATTCAGTCTCAATATTTGTTGGTTAAGAGTAGCCCAAAACGTTTGCAGTAGGTAGTGGTAATTAGCTGTCGTTCTTCTAGCCTATCACTTCAAAATTAATGATGATTAGCACAGTTACTCCACAAGTAGCTTTGTGTAAAACTCAACAGACAAACCAGAAGGACGAAATTACTTTGTTTGTTTTAATTCATACTTGTTTAAAGTGATAGTCATGTTTTCTTATTTTATTCTTGCTTTTATTATTTCCAAAACATACCTCATACAACAGTTATTACTCAACTGCTATTGTTTCTTTTCCTTTACCCATCTAAGGATTTGTCTGATTGTTTCTCACTTGCTCCAGCCTTTTATTCCCCACTTAATTGCTCATGGTAATATCTGTCTCATCTTACGTCAATGCACCTTCTATCCTGGTACTGTATATAAGCACCTCCTTCAGATAATATTGTGTTCACTAATGGGTTTCCCTGTAGTATGACTATTGGAGATACTTTCATCATTTTTTATTGTTTGCAATTTTTTTCCAATCACCCCTGATTCTTTGTGTTACCTATTTGGTTTTCTTTAAAAAATCATATGGCAAGTCGACATACAGCATGAATTCCCGTATTAATGTATCTGGCATGGAGGCAAATCAGGTCTCTCCTATCCCACTCTATCTTTCTCTGATATTTAGCATTGCTCAAGAATCGGGGGAGGAGTTGCTCTTGGTTGAGGCCGTCTGTGACCATATTCGTAGTGAGATGGAGACATACATTTGGTTCTCTGGAGGCCCTGAAGCTGCACTTGCTGGCAATCCTGGACATTCTGGAGATAATTTAGATTTGGTTTTTGTAGCACCTTCCTTTATTCTGTTGGCTTTTCATGAGGCCAATTTAGATCAGCTGTCTCTGGCTTCTTTCTTTCTGTTGAAAAATCAAGTGTGTGATGTTTTTAGTCTTTCCCTGGTTGCTTTTGAGTCTGTGCCTTTCTTGATGGCGAAAAAGGTCTGAGAGTGAATACTTAGTTCTTCCTCCATCCACTAATATTGTGGTTCATGCTCAGTTACGTGAAGGGACAGTTATGCCTTATCCACCATGTTTGTCAGAAAAGCATGCTTTAGCCTACCACTGCCAGGTGAAAGCATATTTAGACTATCATATAATAGACACATTCCTGGAAATGTGGGGTTCCAGAACAGAGTCTGCATAAACCTGAATTTTCTAGGATTCATCTGACCCTAACTATGGTTCAGAGATATTTATCATCCCTACACCTTTCTTGGAAGCCTTTCAGTGATCGCCACATCAATTTGATGATGAGTTGGGACCATTGTAGGCATCCATCTTGGCTTGATTGTCAACTTATACATTTTATATAGTCTCTTGGCTAATATGTTGTTGGAATTTTTTTGGTAGAGTTGCATTGTTGGAGGGCGTTCATCTACCTGCTGCCATCCTCCGTAAGTTATGTGAGACCCCCTTTATCCAACCCTTGATTTTTTTCAGGCACTCCAGAGTTTTTGGAATAAAGGATTGATTTCACCCTTCTGCATTCACCCCTGTTATCATTGGCTTGTCAATTTTTCCATGGCTCCTATAGGAGGTCATAGTTCAGCCCATATTTGAAAGTTCTGGTCTCTGACATCAGTCTCTCAGTCCATTGGTACCCAAAATAGATTCCACCCATATCCACGAGGTTCATCTGCTCAGTCGGAATGCCACCAGTGGGTTCTGTGGGGACCCAGCTCCGAGAATTTCTGGATGTGTGGAAAACCTTTACCATGGATCCATGGGTACTACAGGCCCTTGCATCAGGATTTGTCATTCAGTTCACATCTCCACCTCCATTATTTCCCCCAACCTGTAGTGTTTCCGCCTCCTGCAGATCCTTGGATTTCGGAACTTTATTCCACAGCTATCAGGGATTTGTTGGTCAAGGGGGCATGTGGAGATAGTTGATCCTGTTCTTCCTGTCTGTTTGCTGTGCAAAGAAGACTGAAGATTGGCATCTGGTCATAAATCTTTCTCATCTAAATTAATTGCTAGATCCTACCAAGTTCATGACAGAGCATGTAGAGCATGTAAATTTTTTATGTCTGCTTATAAGTTTTTTTATTTCTTCCAAATTTAAGACCCAGATCAAGTAGTGGTGTTTGTGGCTTTTTCTGATGATTCATTAGTTCCTGAAGGTCCTGGAGGAGTTTATCTAGTCCCTCTTTCAACAAGCCTGAAAATGATGTGTAAAACTGTAGCTGGATCACCAGGAATTGCTTGGACTACAACTGTGGAAGAGAATATAGAAACAAACTGTAAGTAAATCCTGCCATTATATTGAAAATAACCATAGCTTTTGTCAAGTTTACTGTGTTGTTATCATGTTTTAAGTTAACAGGAGTATTATGGAGTATTACAATAACTTTAGTATTTTTCACCACTTAAATGCTGTTTGTGTTACATCTTAATAATGTTGGTTCCACAATGGATTCAGTAAAGCAGCCTTTCTCTAAGCTCTGAAATTAATTGGTTTACCTACCTCTGTAATGTATATTTTACCTGTGTACGTTTGCTGGTATACCTAGAACACCATCATCACTGTTCTACTTCTAATGTTCTCAGCACAAACTGGACAAACTTCAACATGTATGGAGAACCTTTAATTCTAAATTCTCATTAGAAACACTTTTAAGCATGCTTTTAAGAAAATAATAAGTAAATGTACATAATTTTGTTTGATCTTACCTATTCAGTGAAGATCAGGTTGACTGAAGAGAGGTTTGAATCAGCATCTATATCCAGCAAAGACAGAATAAAAAGAGCAAAAAGAGAGAATAGATTATATTAACTTCCAATAAGAGCAAGCTACCTATTTAGAATGAAACTAAATATCAACATGGTATTAGTAATGAGTATAGCTAAATACATTTTTCTTACATTCTTATTTATAAAGAATGCATTGTTTTATCAGATGGGTACCCTCTGTTGGTGCTGTTAACAACATTTTTGACCATAATCCCAATAATATCTCACGAAGTTTAGCTAGCCTAGGAGATTTAGGTTAGTCCTAAATACATATACTAAGCTAACACTGCAAATCAATCTTTATGATAAAAGAATAATAATAAAGATAAAATTGAAAAGCAATAAAATTAAAAAATTAAATATTGTAATCAGTATTACAAATGAAAGAAGCAATACAGAAATAATGTAGTATACTTCACCTATGGAACACAAAAACATTAGCAGTCAGCTCTCTATAGTACCAAATGTTCACACCTTCCATTGTCATCTTATGTGCTAATATTAATTTCTGCTAAAACAAGAAGTACAGAACAATACTACTTATTTACTGTTTCTAGAATTTCTAGAGTGTTGAACTTTTTACTTGTATTTGTGTCCAGTATGACCCACGGGTAGCAACATAGTGTGGTGAACAGTAAGACTAAGGGAAAGTTCAGCATTAAAAGTATGCCATATTGCAACTTTCTTCTATTGTGTTTAAATCTTTTCCTAACAAAAATATTTATTGCAATATTTTGCATATTATAATTGCAGTAATAATATATACATTTGACAGAGAGAGATATTAAACTGTTCAAAGAACTGTCAACAAACTAAATCACCATGGTAATGTAATTTGTTTAGTTTAAGTGGAATTGGTGCCAAAGTTTGTGCCAAACATGAGTATGTTTTTCATAAACAATGAACCAACTCATCATTGTTTGAGCCCTAAAATCTAAAATGAGCCAAAACAGATGCTCTTAAAGAAGCTGTTTATGTAGTTGTTTTAAAACTTAAACATGTGAATTACTATTCTATAATTGTGAACTTTACTCCTGACATCAGGTCCACTGAGAGAGTAGGGATACTCAGGAAAAATCCCTGGGGCCTAGTCCTCTAGGTGGCCTGGAAAAAATGGAAGATAAAATAAAAAATATTAATAAAGTAATTGATTTGATAACAGAGAGACAATATAAGTAACAAATCTAAATATTATAAAGATTATCGTTCATTGCCAACAGTTAAAATATGCACTGCCACAAACAACCTCAGAAGACAAAAGTGCAGTGTATGAGAAAAATACTATGAACTATGCTATTACAATGTCATGTCATTTAATTCACCCTATATACCACCTTCCCAAAGCTCATAGAAACACTTGTCAGTTACATCTGTTATTTTCAATAGTTAACCATGAGGAATTTTGTTGTTGTATACCAGAACTGTCAGATTTTTCAAATAATTTTGATAATCTATTGTGTGTAACCCAATGAAGGGGCAGCTGAGTTTTCAATTTGAATAACTCTCTAATGTGGTGGTCACAATACCATTGTCCATTCCAGCTCCAAGTAAAGTAGTTCAACCCACATCATTGTATTTTCTTAGATATACAAACTTGCTTTTGATTAATATTAACATAGAATATTAGAGTAAATCATTGTGTTATAAACTAAATGTGATAGTTGTCCAATTTAGAGTTTTATGTCATTATGAGAGTTGTGAAATAGGCATAGAATTACATTTCTTGCATTTCACCTGACTTGACTTTCTCATAAAATGTTCCTTTAAGATTTGACTGACCTTGTAATCACCATGAAAAAATATGAAATAACTCTAAATTACCCATTTTTGCTTTGTAGAATGATTGCATATTGTAACTCAAAACTACGTGTGTTTATCCTAAATACTTTATGGCTTGTAACATTTTATATCTTTTTTTTCTATTTAATTTTATTGTCTTATTTCCCTTTGAACCATGTATAACTGTATAACTCTGTGAGTGCTTAGCCCAACCTGCTGTATTTAATTACATAGTTCATGAGCTTGCACATTTTATTGTCAGTCCTCTGTCAAATATAGGCATTAAACTTTTACAGTCATGCTTCTGGTACACTAAATATTTTTTATTTTTCAAAATGCACCTAAGAACACAGTATAATAAGAAGTAACAAGCCAAAAATATACAATAACTAATATAATTTAACTGGCTTTCTAATTATTCCATAAGCAATTTAAAAAAATCCATTAGATACTCTTTCTGAACAGTTTCACAGAAATGTTCAAACTGAGTGAGCTATGTCTTTTACACCATAGCAAACAAACATGAATTTTTACTCCATTTATAGATTAAAACTTTGTCTTTCTATTGGATATAAATCAGATGAGGTAAAGCATCAGAGTTATTTATTGGCTAATTCTGAAACACAGTATGTTAGAGGTGGCCGTGGCAAGTGCATCTCACTTTTTAATTTATAGCTCCATGGACAAAGAAGATTCAAGCTTAGGACAATTATATTTCTCAATGGAATATCCATAGTATAATATTCTCAATTTAAGTTAGACTTTGTACTTCAAAATGGGATGCTAGGTAAGTTACCAAAGACAGAAGATTTAGAGAACTTACATCATGATCGTCTATAACATGAATTTAAGATTTTATATAGATATCTTCTTAGCAGATTAAGACATTAAACTCGATTTATTATCTATGTTTTGATACCAAGTTTGTTCATAGAAGTCAATAATAATGAGGTTCATTTTAATTATGAACGTAAGTCTACAAAAGCTGATGGCATGTGCTTTGAACTTTAACCAAAGTTAGAGGGCACTAGAAACTGGTTGACCTGCACATAAAATGGACTTTTTCTTCATTGGTAGGTTTCTGATATTCTTGTTAAAATAGCCAGGATAGTATGGTTTATTATATATGAAAAAAATATGCATAGTAAGAAATATATATAAATATATTTATACCTATACTGCATTATTTTTTCATTAAGCATTTTCATTATTATTTTTTACACAAGAAGAGTGGAAATACTTGAATATTAGTCATATTGATTACTAACATTCGCTTGAAAAATTTTTATGAATAGTGTTTCTAGATATATATATACCCAGAATTCATTTTGCTGTTTGAATATATATTGATGAATAAAGGATATCAAAGATTTTTAGTTTATTCCTTTTTTTTCAACTTAAAATTCCTTTCCAATTGAGGAATGTCTCAATAATATAAGCTTAAATCTGGTGAACAAAAAAGGAAATTCAAACAGCAGAAAAAGTATCCTGAAAATAGAGGAAGGCAACTCTTTTTGTTGTTGACTTTGAAAATATAACTGAAGATCAGTCCAAAGCTTTCCATTTAGGGTCTGATGTCATTAATTACCACGAAGCAAATGGTATTACTCTGAATAAATCAACTGAGCATAATGAAATGTCAAATGATACAAATATGAATGACAATGATAACCTCACAACATATTCTATTACAGAAAAGCAGAGTGACTGTCTACAGCTAAATGTAATCACTACTGGAGGAACACTTTCAACAAATGTTCCTGAAAAGCCACAACAGTTCAATGGCTTGATGTTGGTACCTTAACTGATGAGAGTGTATCAACTGAAAACCTTGAGCTAGCTGTTAGAGCTGGGCCTCTATAACACCCTAAATATTTTCCAAATCCAAGTTTTCTTCTAAAGTCTTTGCTGCAAAATGTTGAATACAGTAAATGTGACAGGCTAGTTTAGAGCAATATTAGGCAAGCTTTTTACTTTTTTTCCATCTCAACTTATTGCCAAGATCCCAGTTGCATCACAAAAGGCTGACTACTAACAACAAACTAGAAGAAACTTTATGATAGACTACCAGAGCATCAGAGAAGTGTTCATCATAAGAAATGTCATACTTAGTGGTGTGAGTTTGAGAGACATTTTGGAGCTTGATTTGCAGCTTGAGAATAATATTCTTTCAAGAGAATCCAAATGGAAGGGTACCCTAAAGAGGGAAGAGAGGTTTAGCCTTTCATGGACCATCACAGAGGATTGGTATGTCTGATAACAATAATATTTTAGGAATAATTGAGCTGCTCAGACATTACAATCTAGTTGTAAGGGAGCATGTAGAGGGAGTTGTAGAATTTCAGTGGGCAGGTTATGATCTTCAAGCCCTCTACGTGTCAGGTGAGTCCCATAACAAATTCATAGTGCAATCCATGCTCAGCATATACATCACATTATTTTAGAGGAAAGACTTTTAGTAAAATACTTTGCTATTGTAGTAGATGTAACACCTGATTCATCTCATCAAGAACACACAACTATTATCCCATGTGTATCCATGCCATCAGAATGTTATTATGTTGTCATTCAAGAAAGGTTTCTAAGATTTATTGATTGCAATAAAAATACTGGGGCTGATATTTCTAATCTAATAGTTAATTTCATAGCTAATCATGAAATACCAGTAATGGATTGCAGAACCCAAGGATATGACAAAGGGTCCAATATGGCTGGTGCTGAAGTTTTATTAATAAAAGTTAATCCTGTGGCTAAATTCTCACCATGTGGTACACAAGCAGCAGACATTCTTTGGAATAATTCAAAAGCTTTATAATCTATTTAGTTGTAGCTCACAGTAGTAGAGCATTATTCTCAAGTATATAGGCTGTTCTCTTCGTAGTCTTTTGAGAACATGATGGACAGACTGGGTGTCAGGCCATTTGAAGCTCATCTTCCTGGAATTCTGGATGCACTATCAGAAATTCTTCAACTCAATCTTACATCTCAATCAAGAACTGAAGTCAAATATATAACTGACTATGTGCAGTCACTTTCTTACATCTCGATGGCTTGAATCTGGTTAAAAGTACTTGTGATCAAGTATTGCAGGCCTGCAAAGCTACCATTAATATTGAAGTGAGCAAAATTGAATGTCTTTTGACTGATTTAAAAACACTGAATGAACATTGGAGCTCATATCTTAATGAAGCTAAATTGGTTGCAAATAATATGAATATTCTATCACAACTGCCTTCAAAACAGAAGACAGTTCCCAAGTATTTTCATGATGAAAAAAAGATGACCCTTTGCCTAATTGTGAAGAAAATAAACCTGTAAAGGAGACAAAATTTAGATGAAACACATTTTATAAGATCATAGATTCTGTTATTGCTGGGCTTGCTTCTTTTTTTTGTGGCAATATCTAAATATATCAGAGAATGATCTACATTCAAAAATGATGGAGTTTGTTGCCAAATATAGATCTGATATATCATAAGATTTAGTGGAATAAATTAAATATCTAAAGACCATCCACAAAGCTAACTTTGATAATACTGCATTAGATCATTTAGTTCTTCTAAATAAACTGCAGAAATTCAGATTACATCCATTTGTCACAAATGTTTCTGTAGTCCTTCGCATTTTGTGCACAATTCCAGCCACAGTTGCAGAAGGGGAGAGAACTTTTAGCAAGCTGAAACTGATAAAAATTATCTGCACTCCACCATTGCCCATGACTGACTGACAGATCTAGGAACTATTGCAATTGAAAACCAATTAACCCATATTTTGGATTTCAGTACAATCATTGATCACTTTGCCAGACAGAAGGCACTTCTAACAATGAAAATCATACAGTAAACAGATGTATGGCCTAATAATGATAAACCCACTTATGTATTAAAATAGAAGAAAACTATAAACCCAATTTATATTCAACCAGTTCTATCTATTTTGCTATTAAATAACTGCAATTAAATATTGCTTTATATATTCGCTTTATTAAACAAACATGAATCTCAATTGTATGAGCATTTTTTTCTCTTAATTTTATTCATTTATTTAATAAAATTCTTTAATAAGTGATTTTGATGAGTTCCTTTTACGCAGCATTGTTTTTATGTAGTGATGCATTTGTCAATTGTATGGTGATAGAATTAATCATTGATTCCTTAAAAAGTTTTAGCCCATTTTTATCTGAGTAGTTTGTTGAAATGTTATTAATAACTAGCTTGTTATGTATACAATGAATAAAATGCTGATTATATATACATACCTTGTGTTATAAAATAAGCTTAAATCTTCATAATTACTCATAAATTGCAATACTTAATTAAGGCAAACTAGCAATTAACAAATCCACACTATTACTGCTCATAAAAAACCTCAAAATATGATGTCCAACTATAAAATCTTTCACAAAAACACAATAGGTTAGTAGAATATGTAATCCATAGTAAATCAGACAAGATGGTATGGCATGCTTTTAATGCAAGCTTGGATAAATTATCCTGTTAAAGAAAATAAATTTCAGCTTTTAACAGTTTGTACATGCATATCTAGGTCCAAAAGAGGAGGAGAGGGGGGTATATAACATTCTGTTATGACAGTGGGGGGGTCACGTGACGAATATTCTAGAAGATTCGCTAATGTGTTACGACAGCGGGGTCACGTGACGAATATTCTAGAAGATTCGCTAGTGCGTTGCGACAGCGGGAGTCAATGACGCTGGTAGCATGTGTTGAGAGTCTTAGAAGTTTCTAGAACAGGCAGTATTAT
>NW_013669373.1:0-2514 GCF_000517525.1 Limulus polyphemus
CTACCTAGATCTCTTTCTTCTTTAGGTTAAATGTCATAGCTACCTCTAAAGACTTTCATCTACCTAGATCTCTTACTTCTTTGGGTTAAATGTCAATTAAATTTAGTGGAGTTAAATTATGGTCAGATACCTAGTAATTTAAGAGTGTTTTACAACTAAAAAAGGATTTCAAGATCTTACATCTTATATGTTATGAAGGAATAATATATTAAAACACATTTTAAAAGTTATCTTTATACTTCATGTGAATTTAACATTCAAGTTTGTGTAAAGTTTACTTCTCTTTGCAAAATACAGAAGAAAAATAAAATAATTAGAATCGTGAAAAGTTAATTTATGTTTATATACATACATGCAATTATGGTAATTATTTGTAAATTGAATAATAGGTGATCTGGTGAGGTGATTCTGGCCATACAATGCTTCGCTGTGATTGCCTGTATCCTTCATTTAAATAAATAATAAGAAAAGCTTTACTTCTAGTTATTTACACAATCAAAATCAATCATCATCATAAGGTGGCTTACTGGATGACCAACTGTTTTTTTTTTCACCCTGTATTTAAAATATTTGATGTTAACCATTATAATAATTTTGTAACTTCCTTATTAATACAAAATATTGTTGTTGTAGTTTATGACTTTTTTTGCTGTATTAAAAGAGCTACACATGGCAATTTTTGAAAATTCAGCTCTTTTTCCTACTTTAAAGGTATTAAGAAATTCTTAAGGTGCATCTGCTTTTTTTAGATGCTAAAAGTTAGGAATATATCTTTGTCTCCTGAAAATGTTTCATAAATTATATAAAAATTTTTTTAATCTTTTATCTTCTAAACCACAGTGGAAAATTCTCAAGACATGAGGAGTAATAATGTAACAATATGATTTTGATAAAAAGAAAAAGAAAGTTCTTTCATACACTCATTATTTAATTTCCTTTAGTCATGAAACTCTTATCTGTTGAATTAAAAGTCCATTCTTCTTGAAAATTAGAAACTGTGTAAATTCCCAAAACGTTTTTGCTCTGACAAATGCTTTATGATTTGTTTTTTGTCTGATCAGGTGTAGTTAGTCTTTAAAGCTAGTGAAGTGTGTTATGAAAAGTCTTTATCTATTAACTAGTATAAAACCCCATCAAAAATGATAGGAAGTGTGTTATGAAAAGTCTTTATCTATTAACTAGTATAAAACCCCATCAAAAATGATAGGAAACCATTGTTGAATGACTAATGAAAATGATAGAATTTAACTAAAACAAATTTATCTGTACCTCCAAAATGCACCTACTCCTCACTTATTTCATCAGTCTTAAAGTAATTCTTTGATCATCACATTTTTATTATAAACTATGCAGAAAAATAAAATTTTATCATGAAGAGAAGTACGTGTGCATTCTGAAAGAGACTTAAGTAGCACTCTTAAGCCTTTCTACTCTATTCTATGTCAGAAAGTAGAAACATAGTGCACACATTCCAACACAAATTGTCAACTCTTTCAACTGTACAAAGGATAAAAGATATTTGGTAGTAATAAGCGTTTTTCTTTATTTTTTAAGGCCAAGTAGATAATATAAGTGCTAAAATACCAAACGAATTTTGATTAATTTACATTTATTCACCACTTACAACTTTTTAAACACTGACTATGACGTTAGCAATAGTAGGCTTATTTGTAGTCTAATAAACATAACATAAGGCTTAGCTGAAATATTTTTGCTTTTGGGTACAATTCATTGTCATAAACTTCCGAATGAAATTATTTTGCTGAAGTTATCACCAAAGTTATAGAAATATTAATATTGAGCATTCAACATAAACACGATAGGATAGTTAGCATAAGAACAATCAGGTGATAGTTTTGATGCTAAGCGATGATGTACACTGAGTGGTCACATGTAAATAGACACCTAATTTTTCGTCATTTAATTGATTTATGCTAACTAATTTGTGTTCACAAAACACTATATAAATGAAAATGGTCCGCACAATCTTGTGCTACAACATGCCTAGAACTCAAGATTCTGTTGAATTGTCAGATTTTGTTAGAGGAAGGATAGTTGGTCAAGCAGATGGTGGAATAAGTCAGTGGCAAATTTCGCAGAATTTGGGAATCCCGCTTTCGACAGTCAACAGAATCATCGTGCAGTTCAGGAAACACAGCAAGGAAACAACTGGGCAGAGCCTGGGTCATCCTGGTCCATCGGAGAGGACAAAAAGGGCTGTCAAGAGGAGCATTGAAATGGATCCCAGATTAACGACTGCAGAAGTGGCAAAGTTGGTGGGATGAGCCCGAAATCTGTTCAACGGATTCTCCACAGATTGGATTATCGTTGCAGAGCAGCTAGACGGAAGCCCTTATTAAGACCTGCCAACATAGTCAGATGAAAGAAGTGGGCAAGTGATATGATGACCAAACCTCTGACTTTTGGAAGACCGTATTGTTCTCAGACGAATCAAGATTCCCTCAATTTGCGGACAGTGGAAGGATATGGGTCTGGAGAATGCTTCATCAAGAG
>NW_013669373.1:3339-11341 GCF_000517525.1 Limulus polyphemus
GTGTTGATGCATCACCCTTTTCATATTTAACAGTGAGACTAGAAGGACTAGAGGACACAAATATAAATTTTAGCAAGGGAGGAGTCATCTTCAGCTGAGACAATTTCATTTTTCTAACAGGGGGGTTGGCCTTTGGTATGGGTTGCCTTCAGATGTTGTACTGGTAGTAAATTTAAGTGAGTTTAAGAAAAAGCTTGTTAAGTATATGAATGATAAGGGCTGGCTTTCAGATTCTTTTCTTTTCTTTTAATTATATTAATTTAGTTTAGAGGATGGAATGGCTGAGATGGACCAATAAGTTCCACGTTGTCCCAAAACATTATGTTATGTTATAAATAGTAAAAAATAAAAGTTACTGCTTATAACCTCTTAAAACACATATATTTTATTGTTAATTGTTTTAGCCATATTCTTATTGTTAATGTTCTACACGTCAAATTTAGATTAAATTTCGTTATGCCTATTTGTGATATTGATGTGTACAAAAAATAATCAAAAACAACAAAACTAATGGTATATTTGTATTTTTCTATCTACCTTTTTATAATAAAAATGAGCTTAATACAACACTAAAGTAATTAACAAAAATTAATCCATTATCATTAAAATTATTCAAAACAAAAAAAGTTTTAGTTCCATCAGAACTTACATTCATAAAACTTAACCATTCGTCTAACAAGTGTTAAAAATATTTCATTTTTTAATGCAAAACATAGTTAATTTGCTAAAGTAAAAATGAGCTGTCTCTCTTCCATACATGATGAACATAAAACTGTATTGAAAAAAACCAATAATCAGTAGAAGCTTTTTATTACAAGCCATGATTGAACATACACTTTTACAATTTCTTTGCATATGGAAATTTGAAATATATTTTTCATGGATTAAAAGCATCTGAGGATCAAAGAAATTTTAAAATTCATTAATAAAGTTATTATTATGTATTTCGAGAATAAAGTTAAGTATTTAGTAAAATAAAATATACATTTCACAATACATAATACAGTGTCTGTAGGTTATTACTTCACAATTATAATTAATCATTAACCAATTATAATAATGGATTTGTGAATATTGCAACTGTCAGAACCAAACCAATAATAAGTTATACTTTTGAAAATGTTGAAGTGAAAAATACATCAAGACCATGATTATCATTTTTGCTGTCAACATGTGTTTTTATCGATGATTAGTAAGAAGAAATTTAACTAATGAGTTTATTTGTGAGTTAGGCTTTCCATTAGTTTCAGCATTTCTGTTCCAATTTTGTTTGTAAAATTAGGCCTACAAGTGAAAGTAGCTGTAGCAAACGTTAAAGAAAAATAAAATAATTTGTTTTTGTTATATGGATTGAGCTTGATATTAGTTTTACCAAATGATCCAGAAGAACTCACTCATTGATAGAACATGTTACAACAGTAGTGAAAGAAGTGAGATTATTTTGGTGTAAATAAAAGAACTCTGACATAACTTGTAGATTACTAACTTTCATCACATTTCAAAAAGATGTCATAACATATGCCTTCTAGCAACAATTATCCAAATTAAAATACTAAAAATATAGCTCACAACAATAAGTTTACTTAATCAAAACTATTATGATTGGTAAGCCATACATGAAAACAACTGTAAAACTTGAACTGTATAAAGGAAATAGGCAATTTTATGATGTGCTCCAGCATTAGTGGAGAATTCAAAATCTATTTTATTTTAAAGGATCATACTTATTTAAAACATACTAGAAAATATCAAAACTCATACTGAAAATATAACAAATTGTTGACCAGAAAATTTCTGCTGAGGTGCTTTTTAGAAATTAGAAAAAAAAAACAATTTAGTAAAATTAAAAGACAACAATACAAAAATAAGTTTGTTACAAACAAATGTGAAAAAAGGCCTTTTACTTAATCAATTTTTTTTCATAAAACTTAACCAGCTGTCATGCTCAAATGCTGTATTCTGAAATTCGTCTTGGTAAATAAAGAGATACATATCGTGTATAAAACTATCTAACCAAACAAGAGTTTGATATTATTGTATTTTAATACTGTTTACTTGAGGCCGTCCAAGTTACACTCACTTATAATACAGGTTAGCATTGTACGAGGCTAGAAAACGAGGCCATTCACCGATTTGGTAATTTACTCACGTGCTTATACTAACGTAAAGATTTTGTAATCGTCATTTAACTAATCATTTTTATACTTCATTTATTTTTAATTTTGCATTCAATATTTAAGAAAGATAAAAATATAACCGTATAACTCTGTGCTTTATACAAATGTAAAACAAAAAGGTGCACGTATTTTATTAATAATCACTATGCGTGAAATTAATGAAAAAACATTAAAAACAAGGTATGAAAATCTCCGAGACGCGATCATGATTTTATGTGTGACTATCATATTAGTATACCGATACTATTTATATATCGTTCAAAAACAAATTTAAGATTTGTTAAAAGGTACAATATTTTATAATATATCAAGCCTTCAAGTTCATACATGTAAAACAGCACAGATAATCTACTTGCACTGCAAGTTAATGAAAACGACAGAGCATGAAATAAGGCAGTGGACCAGTGATTACGGAATTCAGTGCATATACTGTTACATCCTATACTCTACAATACAGTGAAAACTTAATATGCGTTTAAATAAGTTAATACAGAAATCTTTCGCTTCTATTTATAAATATTTTATAAACAACTGATAACAAAAGAAGCATACACGGACAAAGCAATGTCGATGCTATCTATATATACTGTGGACTTTCTGCTGAGATACACGTACATGTCTCATTACTGCTTGTACGTTAAACAAATTCAAGTGAATATCTTGCATTTCATTCATTGTTTTTATTAAAAATACATAATTTTACAATTGTTCGGCCTGGTCATTAACCGAAATTGCGAAATTTACCACACCTGACTAGATATAGCACTAAGACTACGAGCTACTGATTTTATCCAAAAGCTGTTAATAAATGAAACTTGGAATATATACCAAAACACAACAAACTCATGAACAAAAGCACCGTAGAAAAAATAACCTAGTTTTCGGTACAAGATGAAAACGATCCGCAGCATGCTATGCTTCAATGCTTCCATTAAAATAAATGATGTGGAACTTTAATCAGCTAAATTCCACACATTCGGAACCCACCAAGCACAAGACTGAGGTTAACGTCCTGAATGTATTGCTTGAATAGACATAATACAAGACGGGTGGGCAACATTAAGTCATTCTTTTAAATAAGCTTCTTGTAGATGATAACTAAGGTCTACATTCTACGTAGTGCATGTGCCCCACGTGTTTATTATACATGCAGTAACACCCAACAAAATGTTTACTCAAACAAAAGTTTGAAGGTGAAAATACGTATAGTTGTTTTTTTTTTTTATATATTTGTGTAAATATATTTGGCACTATAACGTTTTTGCAGAAACGCAAGTACCTTACCATTAGAAAAGTGAAAATAATAGTTCAAACTACATTACTGCAGTCACTATACAGGAACCTTATTATTGAACAGTTATCAGTTATTTTGGTGTATTTTGTACTTTTGTCCATCTGCCACAGGTGTCGCTAGCTACTGGTATACAAGATCCGAACCCCGAATCCTTTAAGCACCTAGCGACGCTTCTGCCATTTGCTAACTGAAGCAGATTTATTCGGTCTGATTTATAACTAACAAACTATCCAAACTGTTTACACTAATTTCTTATGACGAAAAGAAAAAGAAGGTAAACGGGAACTGTAACACTAAAACAACCTGTCAAAAAGTTGAAATGACCTTATACGTTGATATTACGAATATCCATTTTTTTAGGCGGTCTCAACAAACAATTGCTAGTAAATACTGGAATACAAACGAAAACTCTTACTCGTATAGCTGCCAAGCCTTAGTTAGGGCGTGATACTTAATGGGATGGCTCTATTTTCTCCACAATAACGCACAGTAGTCGAACTGTTAAGATCAATATTATTCTACACATAGTTGCTGCAACTCCTAATTATATTTTTCGTTTATAAGTAAACGATCATAACCAGGGCCCGATTTGTGAATGTAATATCTAGCCAGTGTGCGTGTGTAATAAACAGACAACAAAACAGCATCACAAGCCATGATACATCATGTGTAAATCCCTTTCAATATCTAGCCAGTGTGTGTGTGTGTGTAATAGATAGACAACAAAACAGCATCACAAACCTTGACACATCATGTATAAATTCCCTTAAATATCTAGCCAGTGTGTGTGTATAATAGATAGACAACAAAACAGCATCACAAACCTTGACACATCATGTATAAATTCCCTTAAATATCTAGCCAGTGTGTGTGTATAATAGATAGACAACAAAACAGCATCACAAACCTTGACACATCATGTATAAATCCCTTTAAATATCTAGCCAGTGTGTGTAATAGATAGACAACAAAACAGCATCACAAACCTTGACACATCATGTATAAATCCCTTTAAATATCTAACCAGTGTGTGTGTGTGTGTGTGTGTGTGTGTATATAACAGATAGACAACAAAACAGCATCACAAACCTTGACACATCATGTATAAATCCCTTTAACTATCTAGCTAGTGTGTGTGTGTGTATAATAGACAGACAACAAAACAGCATCACAAACCTCGACACATCATGTGTAAATCCCTTTTATCTTAGAGGATCAAAAGTTTCACAGTTTCACTTTTTTCGAAATTTAACGATTTTTATTTTAGCGTTTTCACCTTACAAGTGACCTAATGAAAAGAATGAAAATTATTTACAAAGCTACTTAATGATCTATTTATACTGTTCGTACCGCATGCATCGAAACCCAATTTTTAGCGCCATAAGCCCAGACTTACGAGTGTGCCATGGAGGAGCTATATGGTTGAGAACGATCCCCATGTTCAGGCCCAGTGATTTCTGTTGGATCTTTAATTTCGTAAGTAATTTTAAAAGTATTCAGGTTTTAGCTCAACAGACGCTGATTAGATTTTCAACTTTGGGTTTTCCATATTCTTCAAGACAGAAGCGCTTTTTTCGTTTGCTGCTACTGTAACCTTTTTTTACCATTTAAAAAGAGGCATGGCATGCTTTAGAATTCATTCTTTGGTGTTGTGTGTGTATTGGCCTTGTTATGCAAATCCTGGATACACAACAAGATATTACATATGAAATGGGCTATACTGCACATATGGACTCAGTTAAAAAAGATAAAGCGTCCCTATTATTAGTATATGTGGTTTGTGAACGCGATAACCGCTAAAATAAACATCGCGTGTAGAAAATGGGTTAAACAGTATCAGATATTTAAAATTTCTAAAAGAAAAGCATTATAAATTCAAAATCTTTAACCGAGGAGATGAAAAATATTTTCAATGGGATGACAACTGAGAGTTCAACCCAGAGGATATATAGATAAAAATAAACGGGGACAGGAAAATCACCACTCTCACCCCCCACGATTATATCGCACACAAATTTACTATCAGGAACAGATTACACGAAATGTTGCCACTGTGCAAACACCTCTAAATTTAGAAACTTTCTATTATTTAACAGTGCTAAGTGGAATTTACCGATTGTCCTGCTCTGGTTCTGTAAGTATATACCGACTCTATAATTCGTATATACATCTAATAAATCTCCGATTGTCTAATTTTCAAGACAAATGGCGTTGTCCCCCTCCCCGAATCTCACCGAACAAATTGCATGGTCCAATCTTGACGGACCAATTGGGGTTACGACCCAAATGCAGCTACGCGGATGTGCATGCGTAACAGTTTCCGAGATCATTCTGGTGTCTCCTGGTGAGACTGCGGCAAGTCTTCGGATTTACAACGCTAAAATCAGGGGTTCGGTTCCCCTTGGTGGACATAGCAGATAGCCCGATGTAGCTTTGCTGTAATGACATAAACACACTCATTCCGGCATGGCCAGGTGGTTAGGGTTCTCTACTCGCAATCTGAGGGTAGCGGGTTCGAATACCCGTCACACCAAACATGCTCGCCCTTTCAGCCGTGGGAGCGCTATAATGTGACGGTCATTCCCCACTATTCGTTGGTAAAAGAGTAGCCCAAGAGTTGGTGGTGGTTGGTGATGACTAGCTGCCTTCCCTTTAGTCTTACACTACTAAATCAGGGACGGCTAGCGCAGATAGCCCTCGTATAGCTTTGCGCGAAATTCATCACAAACAAACAAATATTCCGGCATCGGTTTTAACCCCCCCCCCCACCTCCTTTTTGAGTAACTACACCTCTCCTAAAATGAAACGTTTTCTGGTCTCCTAATGCAAAAATATAATTTCATAATCCAGTTTAAAGAAAGCATTTTCAGTTAAGTCAGCATATAAACGAAACGTACAAACAAAGGTCACAGTCGCCATCTTGGGACAGAAGTGAGAAATATTTATTATTCAATGACCTACATATTTCTGACAAGATTAACCTTTGCGAGGAGATTAAATATGTGGTAAGAACACACGCCAGTCTCCAAGGGTTCACTCGAATAACAGGTTAAAACTATATTTATGTTTTATCGAACCTATATTAGAATCTTCAAACAGTCAATATAACAACATATTGCTCATAAAAATAACAATTTTTCAAAGTAGATTCAACAAGTTTGTTTTACAACTGTGAAAGCGTTGTGTATTGTTGATGATTACGTTGCTGCGGTATTATTGAAAAAGTGCGATTAAATACCAGACAAATAGTTGTAGATAAACATGGTTAAACACAAAAGTCCAAAAGAGTCACAAAATAATATTTACATAGATATATGTAATCTACACTCCAGAACTATAACAAACCTATCTTGTTCTTCCGATTCGTCTTTGTCCAAGGTTATCGACCAGGGGTAGCACTACCCAAACTAGTATACCCCAGTGACAGGTGACCAATTAAACGATAGGTTGGGCTTCATATTCATTTTGAGCCTTCTATTTGTTAAACAATGTCAGATTCAATCAAACTAGAAAGCCAATAATTATAACAATGTGTTTTAATAAACTTTCATTCAATTAAGCTACTTTACCCACTTCAGAACAACGATATATAAATGTTTCAATAACAAAAACAAAAAAAAATGAAATGAAGGATGAAAATTGACGTAAGGACATCCGATTTGGAAAAAATGTTCTTAACTTATTACGTCACATTCTACAGTTATCAACTGGTTAATCGCAACCTTTCCTGTAGGTCAAATGATGAAATTGGGTCGACGTTTGAACAGCAAGTAGTTTTTGGATCAAGAATATATACATATTTTGGCAAGCACGTCGAACATTAGCACGATAATAGATTTCATTTCAAAATTCTTAGTACATAAATAAAAAACTTATCTTGCTTTTCTTGTTGTGGTTGTTTTAGTTTAAAAACGAACATTTTATCTTTCATTTCAAATTCACCGTGCAATAAAAAGTTCACAAACACAAAACGACACAAACCTCATAAAATATTATACTTTACACGTTAATAATTACATTCTATTGCTATGAACTTATTTATTCAAACAAACTGTAAATAAATTTTGACACTCGAAATAGAAATAGTACACGTGTAACCTTTCTTTATTAAATGTATTTATTTTCATAGAGCTATTATATGATATTTATACTTTATGCACATAATTTAGCCACGAGGACGAATAATTTCTCCAGTTGCATAGCTATTAGGATAGCCAAAAATCAACTGAAAAATCATTTTTTAGGTTTCTGAAAAAAGGAAAACTAGCTAGTATTCAAGGAAAGATATTAAAATTAAAGAGAGAGTATATTATCAGCCTAGTTCTTTGTCTTGAATAAATTTTCAAAATTGCAAGTCCACCAATTTCTTATTAACTTTCATTTTCATTAAGATATTGTCCCCAAGGTGGGTCAGCGATAAGTTTAAGGACTTATAACGCTAAAATCCGAGGTTCGATTTTCCGCACTGGACACAGCAGATAGAACAATGTGACTTTGCTTTAAAACAAACATTCAGTTTGTTTCTTTAGAG
>NW_013669373.1:11366-15066 GCF_000517525.1 Limulus polyphemus
CTCTAAAGAAACAAACTGAATGTTTGTTTTAAAGCAAAGTCACATTGTTCTTTCTGCTGTGTCCAGTGCGGAAAATCGCACCTCGGAGTATACGTTATAAGTCCACAGATTTATCGTTGTACCACTGGGGGAAACACAAACATTAAGATATTGTACAAAAAATGTGCCTTGTTACAATTTCGTACTCTCAGAGCTTAAAGAAAAAGACATAATAACTTTCTGAATCTCAATTACGTATTATATGTTTGTTTAAACTCAGAGCTTTGCATAAATCGAACCCCGAATTTTAGTGTTATAAACTTTCAAGCTTACCACTAACCCACGAGAGGCTTCAAATTGCAACTTCTATCATTGCATACAATCTAAAGAGTTTCATACTTGCATTCTTTCATATATGCATACCTAAAAGACTGAATGTCATAATTAGCAAGTGAATGTTGAACGTTTTTTATTTTAAAGCAACACAGTAGCACTCCTCTCTCTGCGTGACATAATACTGTAGATATTCCACACACCACAATATCTCGAAGTGGGCGGAAGAATTTAGTTCTCTCACGACACGTCCTGCAACGTATGTACTCATGCGAGAGGTATCTACAAGTTAATTTACTGCACGTACAAAAACCAGCGGCAGTATAGATAGATATGACGTTATACCTCATGTTAGTTTAGCAAGACTATAGGCAGGGGAAATTTCTTAAACCAATACCTTTAGTTTCTCCATATCTACCTAATTTGAACCTCTGTATGTTCACACACACAGGATTGCCATAAAGTGTAACAGTTAATAAAAAATATAAATACATGTTGCTACCAGAGGGCGTATTTCTATAACACGCGTTTAATGTATTCTCTCTCATTGTAATCATCCAGAGCACAAATAACGTAGAAAAAAACGAATGCAACATGTACCGAGGAGTACAAGCAACTTCTCGTCGGACTGTGACCTTCAGTGTGTGTTGTGATTGAATAGAATATTGGTAAACACGAGCCTTGAAATATAGGAATCATGGCTACAATTACGACTCCTGGTGGCAAAAATTTAACAATCACTTTTTATTGACTCATCTCCTATGTTATGATAATCGTGTTCCTAAATTTTTGCCTTTAGAAGAGAAATAAAGCACAAAATATTTCATACCTATTCAATGCTTGACAAACCATGCTAACCCTCATATTACCAACTTGCTTTTACAACATTCACTACTGGTGGCTCCATCAGATTGAGTAATTATTTTTACATGTTACAACCCAAGCAGTAATTACGGGAATTAACTACAATTTTGATGGTATTTTGTTAACTGTTTTTTGTGACTCTTATTATGGACCAGATAAATAAAGTTATGGTTTCATGAGTAAGTTTAATTCATGAATAGTTTAGGATATTGAGTGTATAAAGCGAATGAGGTCCATGTGGATCCCCATAGGTACTTTGTATACACTCGATTTTTGAAGGTTACAATGTTACATAATTAATTCGATAATCCTAATACTCATGATAATATGGATAAGCACGGAAGGAATACTGCACAATTTCACAACGGCGACTGTACAGGAAGAAGCAAAGTGCTAAACATATGTGTAAGGTACAAATATGATGCCGGTTTCAGAGGATTAAAACAATAGGTTTCTTAATGATTAAACATCCCACATAGTATCATTACTATACTATCGACTTTACCATATGCATTAAAATCTCATGGGAAAACAAAAATGCAGTAAGTTATCCTAAAAACATATACAAATCTAAGATATAGTTAACAGACTTACTTACTTCAACTCACTTTTTGAGAAATTGTTTTTGCGCACGAGTTATTTTTTCATGTCTATTTTTTGTGCATAAGTTAATTAAACGAAAAGTTACACTGTTGGGTGAAACATGCGGGAACGGAAGAGCCTGAAATACCTTTCCTAAAAAATCTCTCCTCTCTTGCACGTGTATCTATGTAGTTGAAGGTATATAGGCTAAAATAATCTCCCCTCTCTTGCACGTGTATCTATGTAGTTGAAGGTATATAGGCTAAAATAATCTCCTCTCTCTTGCACGTGTATCTATGTAGTTGAATGTATATAGGCTAAAATACTTTCATGAAATCATGAGAGAACATAGAAGTTGTGTAGAATATTAATGGTTCAAACGTCAGTCACATATTATGGGTGATAAACAGTTCTCTGTCGTTTACCTGAAACCAGGTGTGAAAAGTTTGAAACTATTTGAAGATGGAATTAAATATATCTTACTTTAAACGATAGTAATTGATCAAATAATTAATCCTCTGATTCAGCGTACCTATTACAAATTATTCGTATTTTTTTTCTGAATAAGAAAATCAAGCTTATGTCTCATTTACTTCCACATAATTTTCAAACAAAAACTTCCAGGAAAACTTGAAAAAATTGTCTAAAATGCCATTGACTAATTTGTTTCAAGCAACAGCAATTAATCAAACAATTCTTCAACTGGTTCGTCTATTAAGGCTAACTATAAATTAGTTACATCGTTTAAATCTCCACAATTTTTTGGGGCGCGTCCATATTTTAAAAGAGTTATAGAATAAAGATTTCCAGACATATTATTATTTGTTAATGTTTTGCGCAAAGCTACGCAATATGGCATCTGTGTTCTGCCTCCTGTGGGTATCGAAAACAGATCGTTTAGCCACGGGGGGGGGGGGGATATTGCAAAGACGTGAGCAAAGTCAATTACTGATTCGACTTTAATTTTATACAATAAATGTGATATTCTGTACAAAAAAAAAAGATCATCATATCAGTAACCATCACTCCCTTCGGTTCTGGTAGGGAGCTTTCTTAATTTGGACGTTTTAAATATATATCCTTTGAATATTTCAAATCACAAAAAAAAATGTCCTGGTATCAAAGTATACCATAAAAAAGTGAAGATTAATGCCTATAAGATGATTTAATTGCATTAAAATCGCTAGCTTCCCGGAAACTGTATGCGTACGCATACACATATGGCTTCTTTCGCAGTTCCGGTCACTTAAAGAGAAGCTGATCTCAGCATGGGCTAATAACACGATAAAAGAGTACCGATATATAAATGCTTAGCTGTTAGGCAAATACAACACATCAATTAAATTCCCGGTCATTGACTTAAGGTTATGACAAGTAAATTCGTTACCACTGAACTCAGAAAACTTCAATAAATGCTGTTCAGCAACAACACAGAACAAAGATTCTGCCGAATACGCATACCAGTTTTCTGATTGAAAATTTATCAGAATGAAATGCGGCGAGTGATTTTTTTTATGGAATTTCGCGCAAAGATGCCCGAGGGCTATCTGCGCTAGACGTGCCAAATTAATAAGTGGTAGACAGGAGGGAAAACAGCTAGTCAATACCACCCACCGCTAACTCTTCGACTACTCTTTTACCAACGAAAAGTTGGATTGATCGTCACATAATAACGCCCTCACGGCTGAAAGGGCGAGTATGTTTGGTGACGGGGTTCAAGCTCGCAATCCACAAATAGCAAATCGAACGCACAAACCAGCAGACCATGCAGGGCCGAATGTGGAGAAAAATCATAGCATATTTGCAGAACCTAAACGAGTATATACCCGAAGTTTGTATCTAAAAAATCATATAGATAAATAATAATCCATATTTCGGCAAAGTAACACAAAAAGCGAAAAAACATCTCAACGTATAAATGTAACTGCAAAGAGATCGGAAA
>NW_013669373.1:15956-29214 GCF_000517525.1 Limulus polyphemus
AACGGAGACGTAACAATACCATGAAATGGGATTGATACATGAATAAGCACAACGCAAGATCAAATTCTGATCTCACTTGTGTAAAATTTAAGAAAAATTCCTTACATCAGATTCCGTTAAACATACAACCAGTCACATACTTCACAATGAATGTTAAAACCTATGTATAACAAGGTACGCTAAGTACAGTATATAAAACGTATTATATTGTTATCTTTCCATGTACTGCATTAATAAAAGACAAAAAAACATAGCCCAAACACTCTCGGAAGAAAATGTTTAATTATTACAGCTGAACTTCCCAATATTCCCGTAACGCATGGATCATGGTTTGTTTAATTGGGATTTAGAGTTTCATCTAGCCCTCACCAGGGCCTGAATATCGTCCTTATACTTAGAAAATCCAAATTTTCACAAATAAATAAAACTCAGGCATAATTTATTTACGCCAATTAGTGGTTCTCCTGATGATATTTTATATCTCAGTTAAACCTTGTATGTGTCTTAATTTATTACTTAAGAGTTGGTCACTTGATAATTTTGCCGCGATGCGTTTTCCGGTAACAGGTAGTGGTAACTCAAGACGTTTAACACTATGTACAACAGGACGCATTAACACTACATTTAGCAGGGGGTTTGGGGAAGTGGCATCTCAGTTACTATTGTAAGGACTCATTCTCTCCTCCTCCCAAGAAATAAGAGTGCACGGTATATAATTTACGTGACATTTTAATTTTATATATTTATGTACAGTTATGATATCACCATGATTTGTGCCCGTCTCTACCGATTAATTACATATGGACTGATCCACATTACCGTCCTATCAAAGGTCATGTGATCACGTAGTACGGAGAATTTGAAGTGATTGATGTACATGTTGGTTCATTATTTTATCAATTCACCTCAGTATATTGAAAACACAGTGGAGACAATTAGTTTGTGGGGGAGTCAGCTACAGTGCGGGTGTTTATTTTTCTGCTACTTGTTAGGACATTGTTATATCAATCTGCAATAATGAAACAGTTTCGGGGACGACATGCAGATATGTATATTATTAAATAGAGTTCAAATACCTTCTTAGCGTAAAACACTTAAATATATCAGTTATAAATGTATGTTGTCACAAAATAAATTGTGAATGAAACCCCGACTTATCTACTTTTACGATCACACGTAACATGTTGGCTTACAAATTACATTTTCTCAAGCATTTTCAGAAAAGCTGAAGCTTGAGGTCCTTTCTCACCAGAGGCGTAGCACAGAATGCGTACCCCCCCCCCCCAGCGAAAATGTCAAGCAATATTATATGATAATTACGATAAAATTCACTACGTCTGAACTTTTATGCAGGTGGATAAAGCTGCAAAAAATCAGAAAATGTATAAATGTTGTTAAGTGTTAAAAATTAAAGCGATTGCATATGAAAAAGATTTGATAACAAATACAGTGTATATATACAATTTATAAGTATAAACTGTATTAAAACATTCTTCGAATTCGCTACAGTTCATCTACTGGATGTAAAACAAAAGAAGAAGACCAGAGAACAAAATTAGTTCTACATCCTCTTGGTTTCAAAAATATCAACTAGTTTTTGTCTAGCTATAAAAGCGAAAAAAAGAACCGTGAAGACAATGGGCCATTTAAACAAAATGTGAAATGAATGTTCATGTTATAAATTATGTTAAAATACACGAATATTTTGAACGCATGCACACACAAACGGAAATAAAACCATGCGAACAAAAGCATATTAGTTCGTACACCTACATATGTAAATTACGAGGCTGGACTTTTAAGCTTCAGGGTGCTCGTTACTCACGGCTGCTTACATTTATTAATTTGCTGCAACCCTAACTAATGACTTTACGGATCAATTCCTCATAATTCTCTGTCTGTATATTTACGGATGACAGCACTCAAAACGTAGAGTTTTTACAGATGTCTTGAGAAGCTAGAAGCACTGGCCCAAGTTATCATACAGTGCCAATACGTTATATACGATAAAGTACAAACTTTGCATGTTTAACTCTTGTTCACGAAATGATCAGACATTAGTCTATTCTTCCAATATAATTATGACCACTATAAAACCAACCGTCAGTAAGTAAAAATGATGAACTAGCTTGTTCCTCGAGATCAATATAAACGCCAAAGATCCTTAAAATGGGTGGTTGTTTTTAAAATTTAACCGAATCAGAAAAACGAAGAGTTAAACAAATATGCAGTTATGTTTTGCTGTTTTTGTACTTTTTCTATCCCGTTCAACTAACTTTACTGTTGATAAATTCTTATCGAGAAAATCAGAAGTGGTTCAGTTAGCAAAGTACTTTTTTAACATGGCAATTAGTTCAAGCAGTTCACTTTCTACCATGCCATAACGCATGCGTTTCTTCAGTATACCAACCCCATCCAACGCTATTTATAAACAAGTGATAATAAACACATTATTTTTAAGAAACCACTGGGAATAATGTACTAAGAACATGTGAAAAAAATTACACAAAGAGTTAAAGAAAGTCATAAATATTTTACTAATTATCATAAAAATGTTTCAATACAGTTAATCAGCTCAAATATATTAAAATAAAAACGTTCTTGTAAATTACACATCCTGTTGTTGATTTGTGGAACTTCGTATAAAGATACTCGAGCGTGAGGGTTATCTGCGCTAGCCGCCCCTAATTATGAAGTGATAGACAAGAAGGAAGGCAGCTATTCAACACCGCCCACGCCAAATCGTGGACTCCTACAATGGAATAGTGGGATTTGTCCGTCACTCTTATAACGCAACCATGGCCAAAAAGTGCGGATTGCAAACCATGGAACTTCAAATCTATAGTCCAGAACGTTAACCACTGAGCAGTGTTCGACCCAACTGTACGTGCATTGGTATCACTAAAATATATTTGATTACATATATTATTCCTAAAGATATATATATTCATGAATAATTCAACAGAGCGCCATAACTTGAACAAAGGATTGAAATCAGAGAAAGTAACAAGGAATTCCAAATCAGTAATAAAACGTCTGAAACATGAGTCAGTAAGTAAGACAAGAAAGAGTTGATATCTTACTAAGAAAGTAATGTTTTTTTTTTGGGGGGGGGGGGTCGGGTAAACCTTGTTACAAAGTTACAAATACACTTGTACCAGAGACCTTAAAATGGTATTTTTACGTTTCTGGTTGTTTGTTAATTTCAGGTATAAATTCTTTCCGAGGAACTTCAGCGATACAAGTCCTTTCTTGATTAAACCCGTTTATTCTTCCTCGATACAAACTTTTAGTACACAGTAATTCCACAATCGATACGTTTCTCGTCACTTTAAAGTTAACTACTTTTATAATACACGCTATAAATCACAGCAATTCACAATCTCGATAACTTCACACACTAGTTCGAAACAGAAACGTAAATTACCCGGAACTATCTTCATTCATCCTCGCAGGCTTTCACTGCCAGGAGTATATACCAACGAAGGGGGCGTCTCAAATACACTCGGGCCTTCCCGATCATTCGAGAAATTCACGTGCCACCAGCGTCACGTGACTTCCGCTGTTCTAACGGTATGTACACAACCGGAGTACAGGATAAATAATTGTAACAATCTATCATCATAATGATTTTTTGGTCGTCATTAACTTCTTTGGTATACACGAGACTGCAGTGCTCGACCTTTGTTACCTAATGGCGTCTTTAACGTTTTCATATTACTGTCGATATACTGTCACAAAATTTATCAATGATAATTGAGAATGTCTTGTAACTGAACATGTAGCTACATTGATGAGCTAAAACACAAAATTAAAACCTTTAACAAGATATAACTACTGTTTTTATACAAATCCAGACCATGATAACAACAGACACTATGTTATCTCCACGTCTGAGCTTAAACATCCTATGATATGATTTCATTAAAATAACAATAGAATAAAATCACTTGACTGTTGACCCTTAAAGCTGTAGAAAATAAATATATTTTCATGCAGGAATAATATATGTTTTATTCAGGCAGGTTTTACACTTCACTCAATAATGCCAGTATATTATATGCTCATGACATACAGAGTACTGTCAAAGAAAAAAAAAGACAAACCAACACTGTTTCTAACGTAGAGGATAGAGATAGATGCAATAGTTATACAAAATACAGAATGTAATATCAAATATTCGTTTAGGAATGCGACTGACACAATGCTAGCCAGTTTCAAGGACATATGCTCTTTAACTCTTACCAAAAGCCTAAAATAAACATTGGATTCCAACACATACACGATAACTTCTAGGAAAATTAATTATTGCGTTTCACTAGCCAATTAAAAGGCCTATTGAACTGTGAAATAAAAGCTATTTCTGAACTATAAAATTAGGGTAAAAGCATTTCTGAAAAAAAAAGCATTACAAAATTATTCTATGGCTAGTTTGAAAAAACTGACATTTGTCATTTCTTGTAATCAGAAGTCTATCTTAAAGAACTGTGTGCAGTTAACGATTATGTTTGAAAATTCGAACGTTTTAGTTGGTATTATGAATATAATTAACATTTCGAAAGAATTCTAAGCTTCACCCGCTTAGCAAAAATTGTTCTTAACTTTAAAAATTACAGCTCAAAGAGAGCGCTAGCAAGAAAAAGTTGATATTATCCAGACATTACGTTTACAGTAAACCTAAAGCACATAAAAGCGGTATCTAAAAATTATGCAACACTGCCAACGCCACAGTTTGAGATCGGTACAGATGGCACATCCTCTATACTATTACAGTAAAACACTGCCAACGCCACAGTTTGAGGTCGGTATAGATGGCACATCCTCTATACTATTACAGTAAATCATACAGTTCGGTGACTACAGTAAAGTTTCAAAATGCTAGCATAAAATACCCACGTTCCCTGCCCTGCAGGGTTTAATTCCCTCTCCTCAAGATCCACATAGATTCCAATGTACTGCTCAAAATCAACCATTATTTCCAATTACTTCCACAGCCACTCCAAGTGGGATCCGTTCTCCTCCAAAACCATGCGTGGTACCCATGCAGTACATCCTTACTTGTGTGTGCGGGTATAAATACAGTTTCAAAAACAGAGCTCCAGAATCCTGAGTGGGGTCAGGAACACAAAATACGATGGCAGATTCGGGCTGAGCGACCCTAAAACTTACCCTTAAATCTCCATTATGCCCGGATAACGGGCAACCATTTCGGCGCATTTTTAGACCCCTTTATAGGGGACTACGCCATACGGATAAAGACATCGCCCCGCAAACTACACCTAGTTCGCCTGACAAGTTTGGTCCTGCTATCTCCAAAAATGTGGTTAGCAAAAGAAAATTAAATATGGTACCCTCGGGATCCTAAAGGGGGTTAGAAACAAAAACAGAGTGTCAGTTTGTGGTTCAATGACCTTGGAAACATACTCCTCCGAGTCACATTCCGTGGGTTTTCATTAGATCTTTTTCACACATCACATATATATTACTTAAATTGTCAAGGTGAGCGTACGCAAATTATAATAGCTATAAACGTCTGTTTGTTGTCGCATGTTAAACTTCCAAAATGTTACTTGTCACAGAATACTGTACTAATTCTAATGCCCAATGTTTTTATCACTTGTAAATACATAATACAATATTTCAGAGAAATTTCCCAAATTACTAGATAAATCGGTTATAGTGGTTAAAATTTTGTTTTGAACAGCAACAATATATATATATATATATATATATATATATTCGTATTTCATAATATCAATTTCATCCGTAATATAAGAACAGTACAGCCTAAGTTAATTATTTTCTGTTGAAATGTTATTTTAGCAAAGATGTATTGGTACTTAGTGAAAAATAATACAGCGATAAATAAGGCCTTTTTCAAGCTAAGTCTCACTTCAGCCGCAATAGCTCGATGAACACCACATTCTGACCCTGCATAGTTATAAATACTTTTAGAACAGTCTATACTCGAAGTTCTATTATTTTGGGTGGGAGTAACAACGTACAGCAAAACAATGTTATCGAACACCACCCCATTAACCTAATGCATACAATCTAATTCTGCAAACACAATATATTACACGACTGACAACATAATAAATTTTGTTTCTCTGTTGTTAAGCGCAATGCTACATAATGAATAATTTGTGCTGTGCCCACCACGAGTATGAAAACTCGGTTTTTAGTGTTATAAACCAACAGACCTGCCGCTTAGCCACTAGGGGGATAAAAACATAACAAAATAACCTCCTCACTCTTTCCTTTATACATTCATTGAGAAGGGTCATAGCTTTATTATGTAATGTTAATAAAGTTTATATTTCATTGAATAGGGGGGGGGATCTAAAAACTAATGATATGAGTTTGATTTCGTACAATTAACGTCGTTCATGATTTTGTATACGTGGGTGTGTCAAAAAATTAACTCTATTCACAGGACTCTTAATATTTCACGAAAAAAATTGTAAAATAAAAAATCTTACCATAGTTGTAACAACAACAAATGTGTTTTCTTCTTCTGCGCCAGATTCAAAGTAAACAGTCTCCTCCTCCTGAGACTGAAGCGTGTCACTGCTTAGATCCATGATTGACCACTGGCCTGAACAACGCCTACATTAGATTCACTTATGAGTTCCACGTGATAAGGACAAAACTACATTATAAAACAGACCACGGCTCGATACAACGCTCGACTGTTGTTGTATGTATACTGTTTCCTTATGAAAGAACGATCGTGACCTGGTTTGATGCCAACAGCCTTGACGCTTGCCGTAGATCGGGACGGCTAGCAGCTACTTGAAGCCTCGGGCCTGTTCAGCGGTTCTCGGCACGCTGTTTTTATCATATGGGGCTAGCATATCACACATTCAACAGTTGTGCAAAGCAAAATAATTTTCAGTACTTGTCCCAAGAGAATACGCTGATAATTACCAAACACCAAGGGAGTTAAAAGAGACGTACGCTTGTTGCTTTGTTATTGTGATGTAAAAGTACACTAACGAATTAGCATTGCATTTAAAAAACTGCACACAAGATTAACTTATGTTCCACTAGCGTTTAGTCTGGCGTAAAACTAATAACGAAATCCACAGACAGATTGCGCCTATCTAACTAGCACTTCAGAAAAAAGTTAAACACCAAACGACACACGAGCTTACGCATTAGAACACACCTCCTATACTCACGTGCTTCTGCCTAATGGAATGTGCACTTTAAGGGCTTGCTGGGGAAGGAGCCGGAAGGAGTTTTCCAACTCTAAGGGGATGTCCTTGTTTCCTCTCCCCTCTACTCCCCTATCTTACCACTACCCAATCCCAAGTAAATAATTTTACAACCAGTTATTCCGGTTCCTCAGCTCCAGTGACGTTCAATCATGGACACAGTTCGTCGTCGTTGTGGAGCACCAGTAAATGGTTGTTTTTGTTTGCCTAGTCATGAATATTTAGTTTGCTACATCTTCAGTCACGCGTACATTAAATGTAAACTGCATTCAGCAGACGTCGGGAGAGACTTAGCAGCTACACAATAACCAGGTGTGCTTCTCTCAATGTCAATCGAAAAAAAAAACATGTCATAACTGTTCTTTTATTATACTTCAATCAAACAAATCAGTGCATTACAAACTGCACAGTGATAATTATAATCACACTTAGCTAAAGACGAACAACCTTATCTGCAAGCTGGTAATCTCTTACGAGCAGAATAGTAATCTCTAAAATCGTACATTTTAAGTAAATACCATAATAAAATTGTGAAAAAATAACAAAAAGAAGCGAAAAATTGAAAAAAAAATACTCACGAAATTGATTTAATAAAACACTGAAAAAACATACGCAAAATTTTAAAACCTGAAGTTAATTTTTCGTGCTTTGAATAATGATAAAACTTCGATTTCAGTATATTTGAAGCAAAAAAAAAACAGGTTGAAATCGTAAGTTAAAAGAGAGCGCTACCGTTTAAAGATTTTATAGTTATAATGTTTGTTTGTAGTTGAGCACAAAGCTACACAAAGAGCTATCTGTACTCTGCCCACCACGGGTATCGAAACCCGGTTTCTAGCGTTCTTCATCCGCAGATGTACTCCTTAGCTACTGAGGGGCATAACGTGTTCTATTAAGCTCTTCCGTCACAGAATGAGTTATTATTTAATATGTAGTAGTAGTACGAATATTTTTTTAGAAAACACACACACACAGACTGTTTCTGAACAATATGCTCATTTTATCATAGCTTTGCATCTACTGATAAAACACAAACTCGTCTTGTTTTTTTTTCTTTTTTTTGCCGTCTGTGTTGGCTTTGTATTTGGAATAATATAGGAAGGTGCGTATATACATGCGCATAAATTTGAAAAACTTGTACTTTGTACAATATCGCACGACTATAAACCGTATTATGAGGACAAGAGTAATGACACAATATGAACGGAATGTTAACCAACAAAATAGGTACTTCGAAATCTAGTTTTACCTCAGAATTGTAGCGAAATTAATAACCCATTTCTGAAAAAACAGAACTTATATGCTGCAATTATATTTCACTTTTTAACATTATCACAAAAAGACGTCGCTAGAATTAAGTAGAATCAGGATACGAGCCCACGAGTGCTAGCGCTACATCTGTTACCACAAACATTTAGCACCTTAAAACCTATATGACAGAATAAAAGTTAATACGAATTTCAGATTACACGGGTCACATCCTTAATCCTTGATCGTTTGTTAGTCAAATTTTGCGCAAAGCTATTCGAGAGCTATCAGCGCTAGCCGTCCCTAATTTTGAAGTTATTGATTAGAGGAAAGCCATCTTGTCAAAATATTTGGCAGACCAAATAGTGGGATTAAACTGTCAGTATTATATCGAACCCACTGCTATAAAGTATGCAGCGCGATTTTTATTTTTTGGAGGTAACGGGGTAAAAGCTACTATACGTCAGATCCACAGTCATTAATTCTATAACTGTCGATTAGATTCCGACTCCATCAGCTCTTGAAAAAGTTTTTCGAAACAATTTATGCACCAAATTATGTGGATTTATTGCTTTATTTATTACAGAGTCCCCAATAAAATATGAGATACCATTACATTAATTATTGCTGGGATCCACTATATGTTTCACATAGAAAATAACTTTACCCAATAATTTCGATTAGTTATTCGCATTGACTGGAGTAATAGGCAAAAGCATAAAATGGTTCAATATAATGGACTAGGGACCGATACAAAAATAATTTGAAAATATAAGGGTTAACAGCGAAAGTCTACAGCTGACAAAACAATGTAGTTGGCGTGTTTTAAGTAGTAACTGTTTAGTACCGTACTTCGGTATACCATAATTCACCTTAGTAATGATAAGAATTTTAAAGGGCGTTGTTATTAATTAACTTTATGTATGTAGGTTATCTAACAATGAGCTTGCATATAATCACATCACTTCTCTCGGTGGGACAGCGGTATGTTTACAGATTTATAACGCTAAAATTTGGGGTACGATTCCTCCAGCAGATACTCCAATGTGGCTTTGCTCTATCACATTGCAAAGATTGTGTTCTTGCATGCTCTTATCTCACAACACGAAGGTTTTCAGTTAATTTCACTTCCTTGTAAAAGTTTGTATCGAGAAAGAATAATCTGGTTTAATCAAGAAGGGGCTTGTATCGCTGAAGTTCCTCGGAAAGAATTTATACCGGAAATTAACAAACACGCAGATACGTAACACCGTTTTAGAATTGCATTATTCATGGGCTGCATGAGTTTTTGACTTACTGGTGATGTTTTTAATTCCATTTCGAGATCACTATAAGACCATAATATGGAAACCGAAACGTTGTCATTGCCAAAAACTCCTACACAGTTGCCGTTTATAAGTACTGTTTCAATGATTTGTTTAACATACTGTCTCCTACCACCGAACATTAGTCGCTTTTGGGAAGGGTATGTAACAGCCCTTTCCGACACAAAATATTCATTCACTCAGATCATAAAAGATGTTTTCAGATTGGGGATTTAGAATTTCCAAGACGAAGATATCTCTTGAACTTAATGGCATTGGAAAACAAAGGAATGTGGATCAAGTTGTTGTATCAGGACCATCCAAAAACAGACCTACAACAAGCCGTACCCTAGCACTGATAAGTGAGATGTGGCGTCTTGTAACAGGTGACAATCCACAGAGGAATAGTGGCAACAGCGTGGACATCCCATACAACAGTATACAATATAATGAAGAAGAATCTCCATCTAAAAAAGCGACACAATTCACATGTACACAAGTTGCTTCTACAACATATCAGTTCAACTGTCACATATCTTAAGCAGCTAGAGAATGTTTTGTTTGTTTGTTTTGGAATTGGGCAAAGTTACATGAGGGCTATCTGCGCTAGCCGTCCCTAATTTAGCAGTGAAAGACTAGAGGAAAGGCAGCTAGTCATCACCACCCACCGCCAACTTTTGAGCTACTCTTGTACAAACGAATAGTGGGATTGACCGTCACATTATAACGTCCCCGCGGCTGAAAGGGCGAGCAAGTTTGGTGGGACGGGATTCGAACCCGCAACCCTGAGATTGCGAGTCGAGCCCCTTAACCACCTGGCCATGCCAGGCTAGCTGGAGAATGAAACTGGTATTCATGTTATTCCTTATGAAGACATACTGGTCACGTCGCCAGACAAAGCACATTTGGATTTCTGTGTGCTCGGAATGCTGAAACGGGCACTGGTAAAGCGTCATCCTTGTACACCAAATAGACTATGGAAAGTAGTCAGGAAGACTTAACCACCTGGCCATGGCAGGCTAGCTGGAGAATGAAACGGGTATTCATGTTATTTCATATGAAGAGATACTGGTCGCGTCGCCAGACAAAGCACCTTTGGATTTCTGTGTGCTCGGAATGTTGAAACGGGCACTGGTAAACCGTCATCCTTGTACACCAAATAGACTATGGAAAGTAGTCAGGAAGAGATGTACTTAGAACATGACAGCCATACTACGTGGCAATATGGACTGTAAATACGTAGTTTCAAAGCTCCAAATCGCTTTAATATAATATATTCAACCAGAGTATTAATGGACTAGATGACTAATTGTTCCATATTGTTTTTTTCTGTTGAATTTACGAGTTTTGGGCTACAAGTTCAACAGCACAGAAAACCACGCCCTAATGTTTTAATTTACACGATTTGAGAATATATTTTTTCGTTAATTAAATAAAATGTGAAAAATTTTGCTTTGTGAATGTGGATCATTGAAACGGAAATTATAAAACAGCTCATTCAACTTGTATCTTCCCTTCAATGACGGCAATTTTTGTACAAAATTTTCTATCTCGTTTGTTGATAAGCGCAAAGCTACACAATGGGCTATCTGCAATGTACCCATCGCGGGTATCGAAACCCGCATTTTAGCGTGATATGCCCTCAGACTTATCGCTGAACCATCGGTAGATTTTTCTTACTTGACAATAAAAGTAAATGAAACGAACACTGCCATGTTCTCATTAAATGCCTTCAGTCAGAATCGCAGCTTCCAGAGTGCTAGATGAAAACAAAAAATCTAACTAGCATTATTTGCTGACTTACAGACTTTAATAATTTTAGAAACTTGAAACACTTTAATCAGCTTCATAGGTTTCTGAACTAAACATTTTCTACATTACATACTGGCTTTAGTAAACTGTTGACTGATAAGCCTAATTTTATACTCATTCCCATTCATAAGCCGGCCTGAAGATCTCTAGTATTAGGAGAAGAGCCTCTTCGGCACTAGATATGGCGGATGTAGTGTGGTTAACATATTATGGCACATTCTCCTTTGCTTTAACTCACGAGTTCTTAGTTCCGTGGTAAGTAAAGTGAAAAACGAGTTTCTATCGTGTTCACCAATTTCTGCGTATTTATTTTACCCTACACATTACTGATTGTAGATTGTTCTTCTTGGTATGCATACAAAATATTTTTCTGGCTGTTTATATACTATTTATATAACACGAAAAGACGCAAAAAAAAACAATTAGTCATTTTAAAACTGGAGTGAAACAGTTTGACGTTCGTCTTACGATGCAATACCTTGTGAGCTGAGATTACATATCTTGTAGTTACACGAGAATGTATGCGTGTTGGAATTACTTTACTTATCAAATAAATAAGCAAATACTTTTGTAGAGCGGGCAGATCTCATCATATATATATATACCGACAGATGTCGTTATACACGATGACCAGAAATAATAAAGTTTGAAACCGGGCAACATTTAATCACAGATAAGATGTAAAATATGTTATTAGTGTTGTCTTTTTACTTTTCTCTAAAGCTATACATGATATACATTACACAGTTATCGGTTCAGTTGTTCTGCAACAACGTACGTACCTTTTGGCTTGCCTGACTGCATTCTTCAAGTAATTTCTATACGTGTAGCAAAAATAAAACAAATCGGTACGAAGGTCATTTAGAGAATATTACGCATTTCCACTGTAGAAACAGATACCAACAATCATCTCTCTTAACTTGAAAAAAAATCAGGTTTTAAGTTTTATATTTCATCATTACATCTTTCTTAATACAGTCTCATAGAATACAGAACTGACGACGTTTAAATGATCAATTTACAAACGAATATTAGATATACTGATATAAATATGTAAACGCAAGAAGCATTACTGTATTCTTAGGTATCTTTTAAACATTAGAAATTAAAGAAAACATCACAAAACGTTTCAGAAAAACCGAAAGGATTATTCAATAAGTTTGTTTTCTCTGTTCGTGTCTGTGACAGGTACTTTTAAAATTATGATACTTCTGGCAATTAAAGAGCCATGTTAATATAAATAGTTTATTAATCTTAGATTGTGAAATTAAAACTGTAATACAGGAAACAGAGTATATTTAAAACGAATGCTCGAGGCCAAAGATGTAGGTCGAATGGCGTGTTTCAGCATCTCAGAGAACTTGCCTTTTCTATTTATTTGCGGTGTATTTCAAGTATGATTAGCTCCTACACATTGTAAGATTCTGTGTTTGCTTCACGAAATTGAACTGCAAAACGTCTTTCAACAATAACCATCTATTACACATGATCGGTAATCAAGAATCACTGAGCACAATAGATATGATTATTAAGTATTTATGCTATTTATGACGTAGCCCGGCATGGCCAGGTGGTTAGGGCGCTCGACTCGCAATCTGAGGGTCGCGGGTTCGAATCCCCGTCACACCAAAATATGCTCGCCCTTTTAGCCGTGGGGGCGTTATAATGTTACGG
>NW_013669373.1:30124-58153 GCF_000517525.1 Limulus polyphemus
GGTTTCCCGAAGCTGACTTATTGATGGTATTTTTCTTACATTTGCTCCTCAGATGTCCTTGCTCCCCACAGTTCCAACAACCTTTCTGGGTAGCCTTTCCTGTGTTCAAGTTGCTGGCATTGAGCTCTCTTGTGCCCAGGTTTGTTACAGTGCCAGCAAAGTCCTTCAAACTTCTCTGAAAGCTGCCCTTTTCTGACCTTGAATCCTGATGACTGTACCAGCCTTGGTACCTCTGTGCTGGACGTAATGTAGGATTCGAATTCAAGAGCTCTGGCCAATGCATCTTGTATAGTAGAAGGGTGTGCTTGCTTCACTTGTATCTTCAGTTGTGGACTGTCTAAGACGTCTACAAACTGATCCCTCAGCAACAACTTGAGGACATCGGGTGGCACAGTTGAGTAGGCCTTGTGTGCCATACTTTCCCAATCCTGTGCCAGCTCTTGCAGGCTCTCTCCTTTGGGTTCCATACCTGAGTTTTAGAGCAGCTACCAGTGCTCTATAGTTGTGCTTGTCGTCTGCTGACAACTGTCCAAGTATTTCCAGTGGTTGTCCCTTCAGGCTCGTTGCGAGGTACACTGCTTTCTGCTCCTTTGTCCATCTATTCATTTCTGCCGGTAGCTCAAATTGTGCTCTATATGCTTCCCATGGTGCCTTCCCATCGAATTCCTGTGGCTTCCTTCGTACTAAATCACCCCTATTGCTGACACTCATGTCTGGGATATGACTTCTGACAGGACTGAAGATGTCTGCATTAGGGTTTAGCTGCGGGGTCTGGAAGGGGCTTTCCGTTGTCTGGGGCTGATTAGGTCGATGGTTAATATTTCTCCTTGTGTAAAAAGCAGTAAATCATCCTTTAATGCATTTAATTCACGTTGAAATTTACTAATCTTTTCCATTTGTGTATGCTGGCTTTCTCTCAATTGTTGGAGACTTTCTTCTTGTTTGTTTTCTTTTTCCTCCAACAACTATTGTAGTCTCTATTATTTATTTTGCTGTTCGAACTGCCACTGCTGCTGTCTCTCTTCTTGTTTCTTTTCTCGTTCTTCTTGTTTCTTTTGCTGTTTTTGTATTGCTGCCATCAAATCTACTAAGCTGTAGTTTGATTTGCCACTTCTCGTTTCCATGTTCTTTTTTTTTTCTCAGTCCCACTCTCTGACACCAATTTGTTGCGACTCTGGTCGTTTTTAATTTCCGCTATACATTTTTTTCCGAAGAACTTCAGCGATACAAGCCCTTTCTTAAATAAAACTAGTTTATTCTTTCTCAATACAACTTTGCAATACACAGAATTTCTACAGTCACTTTAACTTAAACAAGCGCTATAATTCACAACGATTTACGCACTTTACTTACGGTCACTACCACTTGCTTGACTCAATTATCTGTCTCTATGTTCAATCTCTCTATCTGCAATTATTTGCCGGGCTTATATACTAAAATAGAGGGCGCCTGGAAAGGACTAGAGTTGCCAGGAAAAGTCATGATCCTTCTAGAAACTCATGACGTGTTATTAGCGTCAGGTGACTTCCGCTGTCGTAACAGCATGACTTTCAACGCTACGTAATGTATGAAAGAGATTCCAACAAGGAGACACGTGCTCAAAGTATAGGACTATATCATAGGTTATTCAGGTTTTTAAAAAATATTTCAATAAAGAATTTTAAAGAAAAGTGTCGACTGCAAACATTGGGTGGCAAGTTTGAAGCACAGTCGCAGTTTAACAATGTGTTTAAGAACTTATGCACAAAGATACACAGGGGCTATTTGTGTATGGTCTTCCTTAATTTTAAACTGATAGACAAGAAGGAAGGCAACTAGATAACAGAACCCTCCGTCACCTTTTGTTTAATCGAATAGAGGGATTTCACTGTTTTTTCATAGCGACCCACGGCCCTAAAGTGCGGCGTACTGCAATGGGATGCGAAGCACTAGCCCTAACAGTCTGAGTTAAATAAGTAATAAGATTAAAACATCTGAACTTACGACTTCCTCTATATCACGCACGAGGAGCGAGGTTATTTGATTTGATTATAAAAACAGTTGTAAGAAAAAACAAACTCACTTTCCATTTCTGTCGCACTTCAGCTTTTACAGTACTGCTGGTTAGTTGGTCTTCTTTGTTTTGCTGAAAAGAAGAAATACAGATGTATTGAAATATAAAATTTTATGATATTTACTTATTGTAAAGACATAGTTCGCATTACATGTTCATAAAATAGGTCATATGTAATTACAAAAAACATCACATTTTGGCCTCAAACTTAACGAGACGAAAAACGGAAGATTCTCAATGAAACACGCTTGTGTTGTGCTATTTTCATGTTCGTCTATGGTATGCTACAACAGGTTGTAATCTACAACCTTCTTATCAAATATCGCAACTAGATCTATGTATTATATGATCCTAATTTCCCAGCTCTTGCAAAAATTTAATGCGTTTACTTAATGACACTGGCTTTCGGTCTGTAGAAATCCTGAGATCGATTCCCCAAAGTGGATAGAATACAGATAGCAAGCACACTGTGCAGCTTTGCACTAAGAAAACAATAACGGCTTGTCTTTAGGCACTTTCCCACGTACCCGAAATCACTGCTGCAGTTTATCTACGTAGACATGTGATTCTTGTTATAAAACTTCTTGGTGTCGCCTCTGACATAAGATAATGGAATCTTCATAAGTCAGCTTAAACCACAAATAATACTTGTGAATTTGGCTTTCTATCATTTCCTTTCAAAACAACCACAGGGAGATAACTAGAGTTGGATTAAAGCTGTAGAGGACTCATACCCTAAGCTACAAGTTGTTTCTTGTTATTCAGCTCAGCCGTGAAAAATAAAAAAATCGAGATAAAAGGTACACTTACCAAACTGATCAAAACGAGATAAAACAAATTACATATAAACAGTGATATAAACTAACTACATAGATGAATAACTAGTGATACCACAGGGGTGACTTATCACTCTTAGGCTAAATTCAGCCTCCCTAGTGACCACTTTCTCCTGATATGATTCCACATATCATATATATTTCTGTTTTAATTTGAAAATATCTGTGTTTATACAACAGCTCTGAAAATGTGGACCCCTGAACATCTTGGCCCCATAGATTTACTTATGGTAAATAAAGTTACTAATGCTAAGTCCTTCCATTCCTAAATTTTAGCTGCTCACCAGGGGGAAGGAAAACTGTCACACTGTCAGCACCTTGGCTATTACTTACCACAGAACAATAAGTCACTACTAATATGATAAGCTCTATGAAATATAAAATTGGTTTTATATTTAACAGGTATAATACTCTAAACAAGATCATACAATCCTATATACGTTGGTTTATGATGTATTTTCATTTCCATATGATCACCAAAGGTGCTAATGTCAAGAATCAAGAAAGACAAATTTGGAATATTTTCTTTTTCAACTGTAAACACAATACAAGGATGTTATTTATGTAAGTGTACTTGTTTCTTAAAAATGACAAAAGTATCATCAACATACCTATGGTATTATAATCAGTTGGCAATCAATGATTTATGAGCATAATGAAATGATTTATTTAGTGGTGGGGAACATACAACATGTTTTAACAGACCAATATTCTGTCAAAACATGTACTGTGTTCCCCCCAGAACAAATTACTTCATTATACTTATAAATTGTTTTTTGCCATATTATAATAATAATAAGCATAATGTGCTTCCTTATTCAAGTACCTATGGTATGTAATACAAGTACCTATGGTATGTAATACAAGTACCTATGGTATGTAATACAAGTACCTATGGTATGTAATACGTTCAAGATTCTCCAAACAGTTATTTAACCATTGTGCTTTATGAGAATAAAAGACAAAAGTTTGTTAGACTAGGTGATAACGTTTGAGCCCATAGCAACACTATCTGTCTGACCATAAATACTGTTGTCAAATTTGGAATGAGATTTCTTAGTAGTAAGATTTAATAACTCAATAAAAACTGATTATTTTAACCCTTATATGTATATATCATTTTGAAAAAAAACCTGTTAGTTTAATTACTTCTTATGAAGGAACTGGTTTACAAGAACTCAATATCAAAACTTGTTCAATGACTCTTAAATCTGCCAATTTTTTTAGAGTTCTCAAAACTATTCCTAATCACATATTGATTCATTTTCAAATGCTTTAAAAAAAAGAACTTTAATTTTTAGGAAATCATTGAATTCCATCGTAAGCCTTTACTGCTGCCAACTGACAACTTGTTCCATAAGTCAGTCACCCTGTTGGAATAATTAAATTGTCTTAACTAGAGCCTAGCTTGTCTTTATCAGATCTTAAACTTATGCCTCTATATCATACTATCTAAAGAATATCATTATGAAATCAGAGGCCTTGATTCTATAAATCCTCAAGATAATTATGTATGTTTCAATAAGATTACCTTTCACTCTTCTTTTCTCATATTAAAATAAGTTGAGAGCATTTAACCTATCCATATAAGATAACCATTCCATCCCTGAATTCATTCTAGTAGCCTCCCTCTGAACCCTTTGTAGTAATTCAACATCTTTACTTAGATAAGGAGACCAAAATTGTATGCACTAATCCAAGAGAGGCCTAATTAGATATTTTTGTAGAGAGATAATTACATCTTTTGACTTGTAATTAGTATTTTATAAATTCAGCATAACATTCTCTTGTCTTGACTACTATTAAATACAGAACACTGGTATAATGGCTTGAGTGATCTGTCAACCAGGATGACATAATCCTTTTCTTCAATCACTATTGAGTTGGCTCCCTTCTATATTAAACTTGTAATCCAAATTATGATAACCCAAATACACTACCTTGCATATAATATTGTTAAAGACCATTTCCAAATATCTTTCCTACTGATTCAAGTTATTCTGTAATACCTCAACATCCTCCATACAGTCAGCTAAAAATACCTAGAGTTTAATGTGATTACAAAACATTACTTGTGAATTTACTAATTATGCCCCTGTCAATAGCATCTTATTTATTAATGATACTATACATAATTCCAAAGTTATGCATTTCCATCACATTGTGGTCTAGATGTCTGTAGATATTAGAATAATTACCAGCTTTAAGCTTCAGATACTCTTTTTTTTTCCCCTGCTCTGAACAGTGCATGGTGGATCCAACATAATTTGATCCACACCAAAGAAAAAAAAACAAATCAATGAAAAGTTTAAGAGCATCAAAGTTTTTAATTAATTGTTTTTTTATCTTGAAAACATTCTATCTTCTCAACACTCGTTTCACATATTGAACTTTGAAAATATTTGGAATTTACTTCTCAAAACATACCTGTATTTACCCATAAGTGGAAGACTGATCTAGAAAAATTGATTGTTATAATTATTTTTATTTAATATTTTTAAAAACTAGTGAAGAACCTAAAGGACAGTCCTATTTCTGCAGAATCTGGAAGAAATTTTGGTATTACTATAACAGGATTAGGCTTAATCCAATTTTATTTGTATAAAAGACAATTAAATATAACTAAGAAATAAACTCCAACTTTTAATCATTTAAGTCAAAGAAAGAGTCAAGCCAGATAAAGCCAATGACATACTAATTTTGGATAGAGATAGTAAATAAAGTAATTGCATAATATTAGATGAATTTAGATTTAGAAAACTGGATTGTGATTTCACAAAAAAAAGTCAATTACAAAGATATTTGTCAAACTTAAAGAAAGAAAGATAAAACAGTTAGTGGTATAGTTTACAAATTTATTAGATCAGTAGGTTCTCATTATTTTATTTTGTATGGTTTACCAAATATTGATAAAAATAATTGTCCTGTGAGACCAATAGTTTTTAATATAGGCACTTATAACTAGAAACTTGCAGAGTATTTAGAGTGGTTTTAATTTTTATTTTCCCAAGGGTGTTTCTGAAAATGTTCCCATGAAGACCGTAGGTCATTATTAATGAGTACAAGTAAAGAAGAGTGTATAATAATAATATGTTAATCACACTATATCTGCTATATTGAGTGCCGACAGGTCTTTCGTCAATACCAGGGCTCTTTAGGACGGTTTGGATACGACAAACATACAAGTGATTAAGATGCTATTTTATTAGCAAATGGGTTGACAACAACTGTTACTGTAATAACTGAGTTAAGTTGTAGAAGTGTAATTTTTTTATGAATTTTATTCACGTCATAACATAATGAAATTAGGTTAAGGACTGTGTAAAACTATATTATTTATTTATTGTAACACTATATACTATTAATTATAATTTCATTCAATTTACACATAAGAAGCCATGTAAAACAGTTTGAATGTGCTATACCTAATTGTTCAATAGTCTTCTAAAAATAATCCTCACACGTTTTCTAATATAAGCACTTTACGAAACAACTAGTTTGTCACCAACAACTCTCTTGAAAAGCTTATTCACGTTTGCTTACTAAAAGTTATTTATTCTAAAAACTACAACAGTTTTCTAGCTTCGAGTACATGAATTGTGTTGTGTTTGAATTAATTGTTTGCATCATACACATATATGAAATGCACCACGTGATTACTTCTAAGATCCAAACATGTAATATACAATTATAAAACATTAATCAGCACATTTTTATACTACAAAATAACCTAGGCCACTTTATTGCTTTCCACAATAAACTGTTATAAAATAACTAAAGGTGTGGCGATATGATACGTGAAGCCGTGATACGATTGTATTGATACATCGTACGATACGACTATCGTATCATGAAGTTGTGATACGATTGTATCGATACATCGTCACGAAATTTGGCAAGCTTTCAGTAAACATCACAAGTCTTTTGTACTGAAAAAAATCACAATTTCTAATAAAGTATTTTTTAAAATTAATGATTCAATAAAGGAAGATGAGTATTGAGTAGAACATGTTGTCTTCATTTCTTTTATGAAAAACATTACATGCAAAGTAACATAACAAATTAACAATAACAAAATAGATAGACAGCTACTAACTTTTTTACTTCTCTTGCAAGCTGCCATTTAGTTGATTAAACCTGAGAATTTGAAAAAGCACTGTAAAGTGTGAAGTACTTAAATAAGACAATGTCAGTAACATAGATAATAAATTACAGACAAGTCTGTTAAACTTTGTAACAAACCGTTGGTAAAACTTCTGTATCTAGATACGTATCATATCGAGGCATCAATATCTATCGTATCGTATCGACTATTATGATGAGATACACATCCCTAAAAATAACATTATGAGAGGCCGTTGCTCAATTATATACACAATGTGTTTATGACTGAAAATGTTTAACTTTCGTAAAAGTGAAAATGTTAATGGAAGACAGAATTTACTAATCCTTTATAGGAAATTAAAGAAAACAAAAAATAATAAGTTTACTAATTAAAAAAAAAACTTTATGTAGCAAATTAACCAATTTTTTACTATTCAAACAACAAAAGATTAATACAGGGACAAAAACAGAAAATGTAAACAATAATCTAACATCAATGAACAGGCACTGGCAAACACTAGTACAACCCTCGCATGAAAATGTAAACATTAATGAACAGGAAGTGGTACTTACTGGTGCAACACTCATATGAAAACGAGAAGGTTAACTACAAGTCATTTGAGAGCCGCAATTGCGACCCAAATGACTAGGATTGTGCTTGTAGTTTTTAAGTGTGAACGCAGCACAAAAGTCAGACAAGACTGTAAGAAATCAAAGTGGACAAATCCTCTTTTCATCGCCTCCCCCCTCTGACCTGATTGAAGGATAAAACCACACTATGCTAAAAGAAGCACCTGAAGGACAAACGTTTTCATAACCGTTACAAATAATATGTAATACCGATAGCGTAAATTTCTGTAACGTTTTAATATTAAACGTACTTGCTGCAGTGATTAAGGAATGTTTCTTTTTGTGACACTCTCACAGTGTTAGTCTTATTTATAAATACTATTGCTTCAGTTGAGAAAATAGTCGATGAATTGTTGTTTTCACTATCAGTATTTATTTGTTTGTAATTAAGCACAAAGCTACACAATGGGCTATCTGTGCTCTGCCCACCACGGGTATCGAAACCCAGATTCTAGCGTTGTAAATCCGCAGATATACCTCTGTGCCACTGGGGGGGGGGCACTGTCATTATAGTTTGGAAATTATCTTAAAAATAAAAATGCAAAAACGTTCTGTATTTTCAGATGAAACTACAACTGAGATTTAAATATTAAATCTGCAAAATTTGGAGATTCCTACAATTTGTTTACGGAACGAGAAAAAATAAAACTATGTATGTTTTGGATATTCACGCAAAACTAAACATATCAGTACAATCTGCTCTAAACTATAATTATGAAGAGGTAGACTAAAGTGAAGATAACTAGCAAACTGCCTGCTCAAATTTTATAAAAATTTCAAAGTCCAAAGTGTGGAGAGAGAAATATTTTACAGAACAGGGCACGAACCATGGAACACATAATTTGAAAGTAGTGGCCTCGAAAGGAGCTTAAAAGGTGAAGAAACTTCAAGCTAATGTGTGAAACGCTGGCATTCCAGTTGTTCCCTGATAGCTCCTCAGACAGCTAGCTAATTAGGAAAGCCCTACCAGGAGTGGCGGTAAGAGCATGGACTTTCTGGGTTAAAGCTACCCAAAAGGTGCCTTAGCCTCCCCTGTAGCCCCTGCATCTAGTGAACAATGCTTACTGTTAAAGTTGGTTCACTTTATAAATAATACAGTATGTGTGTCCACAAAATATAGAATGTAGCAAATTCATTTTTTGACGACCCCACCTCAGCACCCTCTCCGGGAAAAGGCTGGCATCTACCCTAATGCTAATTACAGTAAGCAGAGAGCGAAAAATAGAGAGAGAGAATGGGAACAAAAGAGAGTTGTCGTTGTTTGTAATTAAGCACAAAGTTATACAAAGGGTTATCTGTGCTCTGCCCACTACAGGTATCGAAACCCGGTTTCAACTATATGATTATTAACAAAGATATTGCATAATACTGTGCGAATCGAATACTTAGTTTTTTAGTCGAAATAATTACTTTTTGCTTATTGTTATTTAAACAAATAAACACATTAAAGTTTCGCATTAGTGCTTATTATATATATCGATGTATGCTTAACTCTACTTTTCTAAACTGACTTCAGTAACTCGAGTATATAAGGCTGAAAATACCATTCAAAACTGAAACCTATTTGATTAATTAATGCAGTTTACTCTTTCTATACATCGGAGATGGGGCGAGTACTGGAGATCAGTAATCGAATATAAATACGAATACTTCATATTTTTATGAATAAGAATACATAGGAATGTATTCATGAATACTTTTCAGGTAATATGAAATAATGATAAAATAGCAGACGTTAAGATTTCAATGCTTTTATTTTATGAAACAAACATTTTAGAAAGTGATACAACGAAATTTGAACAAATAATAACATTCCAATACTTTTAGTTTTCAAAATGCAATAACAATCTTTTAGAAAATTTTTTTAAAGGAGATTTATTGTCTATTGTTCTTTATGAATATCATCTTAAATTTTTTATCATTGAGGCGGCCTAGCGTGAACATTTCTTCAGTGCAGAGACAAGATTGAAATTATATCTGGACTGCATGCTGTCAATCTCAGTCATCAGCCCATAAACAGTGCATAACTGGAGGTAACAATCGTCTGACCCTGGGTGAAATCTGTTGTCTCTTCAAAAGGTGTAAGTATTGTCACCAAATCTGCAAGTATGGTTCGATCATGAAACGTAAGTTTCCATGTACCAGTATCTAAATTATCCAACTTCTCTTCGAGAATCTACAATAAAGACTTAACCAATTTAATTTTTGAGTTCCATCGTGTTGGTGTCCATGACTGAACTCTGTCCCCTCGCGTTGATTTTCGAATGTGGGACAAGATGGCTGATGCTTTGGAAATTAGTTTCAGTAGTGGTCCAGTTTCTTCCATTCCATCCCTGACCAGAAGTTGTAGCGTGTGGGAAAGCAGGGGTCATGTTCAGGAAGAAATTCCGATAAATTGTTTGCCAATTTAGATTCATCCAAAAGTTCATCTTCTGAGTCACTCACTATCTGTAGATGAGTTATCATCATCGTTCACACTAGGTAGTGCTTGCGATTGAAATCCAGGCAAGTAGAAAGCCTTGATCATGTTGGATTCGTTATCAGGTGTCACATATGACACCTTGTTCTTGATGTTAAAGATATTTATTATTGCATCATGTTGAGTTGCAATGTCATCCGATGTGTGACGTTCCTTGAAACGTCGACATCCCAGTATGACTGTATGAATTTTCCAGTTAAGTATAAAATGACCAATAATTCCAAGAAAGCTGCACATTTGTCTCCTACTCCAGATATTCACAGTGACATTGATGTCGGGTACAAGTTGTAGTAGAGAGATCACTTTTTGTTTGACTTCATTAAACCTGCTCTCGATCAACATTGTGGACAGATGCTTGCGACTGAGAAGAATATACCGAGAATCCATGGCAGCCATTAGATCTTGAAAATCTTTTGACTCCAACACTGAGAAGGGTTGTAGTATACTGGCAATAAAATTGACGAGTTTGTTAGCGATGTGCTTTTGAAGAGGATGTGTATACTTATATTTAGTTAATTATGTGCAGTACGCTGCTATTGTAGGCTGCTGCACCTGGGCAGAAGTACCAGAGCCAGATGTAGACTTCTGTAGCTCTGCCTCATGATTACGCTAGAAATACGCGTATCTCATTATATAATATAGAATATGTTTTATATTGGTTTGTTTGTAATTAAGCACAAAGCCATACAATGGGCTATATTTACACTTTGCCTTGATCTGACCAGATCTAGTGGTAGGAAGTATAAAGTGTTCTTGTACCATTGAAAGTGGTTTAGTAGCCATCTCACATGACTTGACTGGATTAATAACCATGTAATATAATAACTTTTAAGGTGGTTTGAGTGTATTGACCTGATTTAACCCTCTCGCTACGAGCATCCTTACTGTGCATGTCACGATGTTTTTAGTAAGTTACATTTAAAATTTAATTAAACTACCTTTTGTTCATGATATATACAAATTAGTAGAGCAAAAAATCGTAGCTAATAGTCCATATTTTAACAGTGTATAAGTTTAATTTCTTAATTTTATAAGCAATATTTAAAAAAAATCCTGAATTTCCTCTAGTGTGAGAAGTGTGACTTTTTTTAGAACGTATCTCCTCTTCTCTAATTTATTTACCACCCTTCAAAGAAGTATAAAATTTAACGTAAATTACTCATTATAAGATTGTCATCGCTCAGGCAAAGCATAATTTTCATAGCATTCAATTTTGTTTGGTTACATAGCCATCAAATACAAAATCAGAAGCCTCTTAACACATTCAACTGTCAAATACTCTCCTTCAGGATCTGTCAATAGTTCTCTCTGACGTTCAATGCTATATTATTTATAATAAATAGAAAGCCAATGTTTTTGTCTCTCAAATGACGTACTATATTACGTTGTTTCTGTATAGAAAAGTGTTAATTTCTCTTTCAGTACAAGCTTCGTTTTCACGGGAAACTTTCCCGTGGGAACGAAGCTTGTACTGAAAGAGAAATTAACGTGCTGCGGATGTAATAATGACAGTCTAGAAATTTCATGAGTGCAAAAGTTCACATTTACTCTTACAATATTCAGTATTCAGTAAGCATTCAGTGAATACGAATACCCCAAGCTGCTATATACATGACACAATATCGTGTGACTAGTTTTACATCATATTCTATATTATGAGCCTAATTCATAATATTTTCAACACTATCGACTAATTATTGTAACTAAAACTTCGTAACTAACGTAGACCCACATTAGTGTATTAATAGTAATATCTTAAATTTGATGACAGCGGCAAGAGAGATAATTTATTTTATTCTAGTTTAAATCTTCAGTGCTTTAAAAATATCTTGGTAATATAACTAACATACACTCCTTCACTAATTGTATTCACTAATTGAATCAAACAAGAATATGTTGGCAAAGTAACACACGCTCCTTTACATATTTCTATCAAGGGATGAATCAAGACAAAAATATCTTGGCAACATAACACACACTCCATCACTACTTGTATCAAGGAGTGAATCAAACACGAATATCCAGGTAATATAATACACGTTTCTTTACATACCTATATCCTGGGACGAATCAAACACGAGAATACCCAGGTAACATAATACACGCTTCTCTTTTACATACCTCTATCCTAGGATGAATCAAACACAAGAATACCCAGGAACATAATACACGCTTTTCTTTACATACCTCTATCCTAGGATGAATCAAACACAAGAATACCCAGGAACATAATACATGCTTCTCTTTACATACCTATATCCTGGGATGAATCAAACACAAGAATACCCAGGAACATAATACACGCTTCTCTTTACATACCTCTATCCTAGGATGAATCAAACACAAGAATACCCAGGAACATAATACACGCTTCTCTTTACATACCTCTATCTTGGGATGAATCGAACACAATAATATCTTGGCAACATAACACACGCTCCTTTACCTACCTGTATCCAGGGATGAATCAAACACTGGTCCACGGTAGTTCGTTTCCTACGGTAAGAAAGAAAAAAAAATGGAAGTTCACAAACATGACATGTAAGAGTGAGCCTTTACTTGTTATTTGTTAATCATATACAGCGCGTGTTACTGATGAGAACGGTTGCTAAGGTACCGTTTAAGAATCAATAGTTATTAGACAGCAAAATAAGACAAAGCTGTCATATTACACTAACACGTACACTGTGCCCTACTTCTTCTAAATACGTCAAGAGGCGTAAAATACACACTACAGAATTTTAAGTAATAAGCACGCATCTAAGATCTAATAAGTAATCTTATGTGATATAAAATCATCTATATTACAAGTAACTTTATAATACTTGCCTTAGAAACGACTATTGAAGCTTTTAAGAGGCCAAATTCAGAATATATTGTTATTCTCGAGGTACATAAAAACATGGGGGAGTGGGGGGGGGGAGGTAGTTGGAAGTCACAATTCTCGATAACCCGAAAGATCTAAGTCGAAATGCCACAGACGCGTGAAGGCAGCATGAATACAGTGAATTTTGCATGAAATTTATTCCCTAAGCATTCGCCATTTTATTCGCTTTTAGTATATATAAATCAACTTCCGATGTATCATGTTGGTTATAAACCTTATAAATTCGGAAATCTGATTAAATAAACTCTTGCACCCCAGTGACACAGCGGTATGTCTGCGAACTTACAACGCTAGAAACCGAGTTTCGATACCCGTGGTGTGCAGAGCACAGATAGCCCTTGTGTAGCTTTGCGCATAATTAAAAACAAACAAACAAATAAAAACTCAACCTAAAAGTCTTGATGATTACGCTAAGCAATTTCGTGTAACTGAAGATTAAGTATAATTATGTTTAAAAGTTGAATGAATCTTGATTTGAGTTATGCGATGGCCACAGTTGAAAAGTCCGATAAACCACTTGAACAGATGTATCAATGCAAATTGCTACCAACCGTTTACTATGCAACAATAGAAGGGCATTCTGTCTGCCAAAATCAAATTATTTACTACATCCATACTACAAAAGACACAATATCAATCAGTGCTCTGTCTTTAAAGTATGCTATTTTGTTTATTTATTGTTGCTTTCATTAATAATATTAGTTAAACTAGTTTGCATATTGAATGTAATTATGTTTTATTTTCATTTGTCGTTCATTAATATAATTTTATTATGAATATTGTTTTATATTGTTAACATAGAATTTGTATTTAGGACTAACCTAAATTTCTTAAGATAACAGAACCTCGTGAGATATTACTGGGATTACGGCCGAAAATATCGTTAACTGCAAGGCGACTCAATTGATGAAACGATGTATTCTAATCTTTATAAATAGAAATGTGAGAAAATTTATACTGAATTAGCTACACTGATGGCCTGGTTGATTTTTAGTTTCGCTCTAAAACATAGCTTACTCTGATCGGAAGCTATTGTTATATTTAGGCATTTCCAAGCAGCAGGCAAGACTTGTTTTCACAACTTCTGCGCTTATTGTGAAATCTTTGTAAGATAAGACCATATTTTACTGCAAAAGAAAAAAAGGAAGAAAAACGATGTAGCTGATCACGATTTCTACTAAGAAAACAAAAGCCCAAAACATCTTTTCACACTTTGTTTTCCTTACATCACACTTCCCTGCAGTAATCCCTGCACGTATTTTTAGACAGTGAAGTTTTGGGGCCATTTATGGTACTAGCAATATTTATTGAATTTTTTTTCTTTATGTGCATGCCAATGTTAACGATAATTTATAGAAGTGTATTGAAAATAATTTTGTTTGAGAGCAAAGCCACATTAATCTATCTGATGTGGACACCTTGGGAAATTGCGTTGTAAGTCCTTAGACTTACCATGTCCCACCGACAGACATTGATGTGGACATCTCGGGAATTTCGTTGTAAGTCCTTAGACTTACCATGTCCCACCGACAGACATTGAAAAAAAAACATTACAGTAATGATCTCACGACGTTAGTAGATGTAACATGTTAATTATTAATAATCGTTTGAAGCCATGCATCAACGATACATCAATACTACAGTTATATGTTATTGTTGTGTTTTAGCACAAAGCTACTCAATTGTCTATCTGCGTTCAGTCCACTGTGGAGAATCGAACCCCAGATTTTACCATTATAAGTCTGTGAACTGACTGCTGACATAACGAGGTACAGTACAGTTATAAGCTATGTCAAAACACATGAAAATAAACCGTATACATTATTGCAAGCAAATGTGACGTGTATAAAGATTACCAACTATACCTCCACCCAAAACTAAAGTTCAGCTTACTTACGGTTGGCGACCCCCAGTGGCACAGTGGTATGTCTGCGGCTTATACCACTAGAAACCTGGTTTCGATACCATGGTGGGCAGAGCACAGATATCTCATTGTGTAGCTTTATGCGCAATAACAAATAACAACTTACGGTTGACATGTAATTTAAATGATGCCGTCTTACTATGCCATCTAGTAGAAACCAACAATTTCCAACCTACACCAAAACAAAAGTGGCAATAAAAAAGTAACACGGGGCTATACAAAAACCCACAACACACATACCAAACAACTTGTGAGTGAAAAAATTCTACTTAAAATTTTATTTAAATAAAAACTCGCACTTCAAATAAACCTTTATTGGATGCCCTCAGTAAAATACATAATAATATTTGTTGGATGTTCTCAGATAATATGTAATAACTTTGTTGGATGTTCCCAGATAATATGTAATAACTTTGTTGGATGTTCTCATAGAATATATAATAACTTTGTTGGATGTTCCCATAGAATATGTAATAACTTTGTTGGATGTTCTCATAGAATATATATAATAACTTTGCTCTCACAGAATACGTAATATCTTTGTTGGATGCTCTCACGTATGCAATAACTTTGTTAGATGTTCTCACATATGTAATAAATGTGTTGGATGTTATCACAAAATATGTAATAAATGTGTTGGATGTTCTCACAGAATATGTAATAAATGTGTTGGATCTTCTCACAGAATATGTAATAAGTTTCACAGAATATGTAATAAATGTGTTGGATCTTCTCACAGAATATGTAATAAGTTTCACAAAATATGTAATAAGTTTCACAGAATATGTAATAAATGTGTTGGATGTTCTCACAGAATATGTAATAAATTTGCTGGATCTTCTCAGACAATATGTAACAGCTTTGCAAGATGCTCTCAACAGAATCTGCTATATATAGATGAAAAGCCGTCCGTCTGTCACGCCGACACATTGGCCATTGCGGTACGATCAACATGCAACTTACACAAAACGGATGATGCGCTACTTTGGGCATATAATTAGATTTGAGGGTAGGTTGGTAGAGATCGTGATAAGAAATAAAATCGAATCGGGTATACGAGCGCGCCACATGCTTAGTATTTCTGGCGCACAAAAATCATAACCAATGGCTGAAATTCCGCATTACGTTTGCTTGATTGTCAACGAGACACATTGAAGCAACATCACTAAATTTTGTCCAATCGGAACCCTCGGCTACAACTCTATAATAACCAGCATGTCTTACCCGCAGCACATTTTAATTTTGAAAATGTCTAACACGCTTCTTCAGCTCAGCAGGCTAACAAAGTCAAAACCAGGAAGACAATCCAAAGAGAAGACACCGAAATTCATAATAAAATTCGCTGTCTTTACCATCACAATTAATAATTTGTAGGGCCAAATATTTGACCAAGTAGGAATACGTTTTCGAGAATTATTTTTTCGGATGTTTCAACGTATAAGAATTTACCATTAAGAAAATTTGAACATAACTTAAAAATAAGGAGATGAACAAATATGCAAATTTTTTGTGTGTGAAATACTAGAACCAGAATAGTTATTTTCCATACACATATTGTTACTAGATTATAATTCATTTTTAGAAAATATGTTCATAAAAAAATATTTATATGTAATTTTGAGAAGAAAAATTAACCATTATTTCCTGTCATATGATGGACATTCAGCTTTTATGTAATAACTTTATTGGATGTTCTCACAGAATATGTAATAACTACTGTTGTCATGTCCCATATGGCGATTCGAAACTTACAATAAAATAATAACATAAGCTATGTAAACTGCGCTGTTATATGCAGCACGCTTTCTAGTATGTAGCAACTTTTAGGTAGTTTTCCGGGCATATTTTAAATACACGTTTCAACTTGTTTTACTATTACATTGGGTTTGTAAGTGAAAATGGACTCTTTACTAATACACAAGCCTTTAATTCTAAAATTGTTAAAACATAAAACCGCTGCGATATGAATGTTCTATCCATTGTACCATACCCTGGTAGCTCCACATCAATACGAAACGAGATTAGGTTGGGTTTGCCCTTAGTTCCTAAGCTGGGGGGAAGGGAGGAGATTTATATGACCCCAAGTAATTTTATTTTGTTGATAGCTAGTTTCTGTGATAATTTTGCGCCTTTTTATATTCTCATACGTTATTTGAAGCTTTTAAAAACATTAGTAAGCCTTTTCAAACAAATTACCCGTTTTCTAAGAAAAAAACAAAAAAAAACAACGTCTGAGTTTGTGACCCCACCAAAAATCAACGAAGTACTTACGGGTTAAACAAGATATTCCTTCTTTGCTTGACGTGAAACTGGTTAAGTTAATATTGATAGAAAAAACTAAAAGCGAATAGAAATAACACAAAAGAAACAAGTGCAGTAAAGCGGAAAACTAGGAAGTGTACTTTTCTGGTGGTTTAGTGACAAGGCACAACTTTGCTCGAGGTCACGTAAAATATGAGAACTTGGTGTTTTGACTGCATGATTGAAGACAATTATACAAAAAATCATCATTAGAGTATTTTTTATAGGCATCATCTCGTGATGTTCTGATCTTCAGTGCATTTAATATCGTAAAACATGCCTTAGTACTGAGATTTTATGACCTGTAGACATACAAATATAACAAAGGAAGTACAAGTGGAAGCCCAGGTGTTTTGTTGTTTTTTGCCTTATTACTAAGCAAACACAAACAAGGCAGTTCTGTGATAGTATATTCATACTCTCAATTGTTGAGGTTCAACAGAGATATCCCCGTTTAGTTCAGAATACCCTCACATTCAACGAACTCTCGTTTCACTACTCAAAGTTAACATAACACACAACCTGAATCCAAATCTCACACAAGCCCCGCTTCATAGTTCACCGATTACGTTAATAACTGCCGGACAGTTTTTGTTTCTTGTTAAGCGCAAAGCTACACAATGGGTTATCTGTACTCTGCCCACAGTGGGTATCGAAACACGATTATTAGAGTTATAGCCTTCACACTTACCGTCGAGCCATCAGGGAGTTAGGTTCAAATGATCTAAAATGTGATGGTCGCAGAAAATTATAAAATCTGAAAATACTTATAATTTTAAACTATATAAAATCTGTTGATACCCGTTAAATAGTTCTCTGTGATCCTGACCAATGGCGTACGTGAACTTATGAAGGCTCTGAGACGGGAACATTTGCCCCCTCCCCACCGATCAACATCACAAATGTTACATAAATACAATAATACACTATATTATAACATAACTCAAATTAAAACCATATTTACGTCAGTTTCGTGTAACGTTATGACTGGGTGTGGAGGGTATGAGGGGTCTCTGGTTGTTCATTCATGGGGGCCTCAAAGAATGCTGTGCTGCCCATGTTCATACGTGTAACCATGTATCAGGAGAAACTCGGATTCTCAAAATTGTTAACTTTTACGTATCTTATAAGTGGACATATACCAGTTGGAACTGATTTAGGTCTGGCGAGCTCCTGAGGTCCTGAGGCAACTGCCCAACTTGTATATACACGCCACCGATATTCATGATCACTTACTTTGTTCGGGCTATAAACATTACTCACCTGAAATATGAAACAAGGTTCTACTTTTATCATGCAATGGTGCAACAATTAAAAGCAGCAAATTTGATAAGTATAAAAGTATTCTGCTAAGCAATTCCGAGAACTGACCTTGTTGCCTCTGGCTGTTTTATCCACTATAACAATATAAGCCAGTTTATTTATATGCCAGGCTCCAACAAAACCCGTTTGATATGTTAGTTTCTCTGAGTAAACTTCTATTCTTCTCCTTCACCTTGTTTGTTTGTTTGTTTTGAATTTCGCGCAAAGCTACACGAGGGCTATCTGCGCTAGCCGTCCCTAATTTAGCAGTGTAAGACTAGAGGGAAGGCAGCTAGTCATCACCACCCACCGCCAACTCTTGGGCTACTCTTTTACCAACGAATAGTGGGATGGACCGTCACATTATAATGCCCCCACGGCTGAAAGGGCGAGCGTGTTTGGTGTGATGGTGATTCGAACCCGCGACCCGCAGATTGCTAGTCGAGTGCCCTAACCACCTGGCCATGCCAGGCCAACGCTATGATGTTGCACAAAGATTAAAAATTGTCGAATACAGAATTACGAAATGTGTGAAAGGATTTTTCACTTTCTATAATTTTAATGTTTTGGCTGATACCTTTTATTTGTTGAAGTTCTAAGTAACCCAGCCTTCGAAGTAATAAGGTATGTGATAAAGTTTTTTCAAAACCTTATCAGCTGCTGTTTGGCTTACTCAGACAAGGAGAGATTAAAAATAATTAAAATAATAATGGATTCGAGTAGAACAGAATATTTATTATTATTAAATAATATTTATTATTATTAAATATTATATATATGTATTTTTAAATTAGGTACAATTAGCGAAGATAGCTCTCGTGTAGCTTTGCGCGAAATTCAATATCTATCTTTCTGGTAGTTATTTTGATGATAAAGATTTCTAAAGAAAGATATAATTAATCATCCGGGGTGCTCAAAGATTAAACAATCTTTTTTCGCCCCGCTAGAGGTAATGGTGAATTTAGATCGTGTGGATTAATGTCCTTAAAGGCCGATTGTGAATTATTGGGAAGAGTTAAAGTTTTACCTAACATGTAAGAAAAATGTAAACGAGGCATGAAGGCGACAGAGGTGAAGGCAAGGCAAGTCGCAGACACGCCTTGCAACATCATAGCGACACCTATCGAGTATTTTCTCGAAACAATGAAAATGGCAAACAACGTTTTTCAATGCGTAAATGAACAAGCTTCGGTTTAACAAGGTTAAAGCTTTAAAAATATCTTGAATTGTTTGATTATGATTTGTATAGTTATCTATAGAACTAAAAGGGTAACTATAATGCATGCTTGCTTGGAAAGCTTTTTAAACTTCATTAAAGTATTCAACCAGGAACGTCGAGAGCCAGCACGAGTCCCGGGGCAAACATCCTCGCCCCCCCCCTTTCTCTTTCTTACCATTTTCAATAATTTATTAAAAAGAAGATCCAAAATTAGGACAGAAGTGAGCTCATAAACCAGACAAAATAATAGCAGCAGCCGTTTTTACCTCACAGTATAAGCGTAAAAACGTTAATCAAGTAACAACAAATATCTATTAAATCTATAAAGTAACAAATACATATTAATTATTACTCAAATTATTATTTCAGTCGTTCTTAATGTATCAAGCGTCTTTATGCAAAGAAAAGCCAAAACTATGGTTTTTATCATTAAAGGAAGACATCGCCTAATGATGCTTTGTGGGCTTTACGGCATAACCAGGTTTCATTCGCTCGGGCCCCTAGGAAGTTGCCCCCCCCCCCCTTTGTCGGCGGGCCTACATTCAACAATGAAATTAGGTGCAGGGAAGTACAGTGACGTCACCATATGCGTAAGAGAGGGATGGACGTAAATAGTGTTATGCGCTACAGAGGGAAAGCTGTTTGGGGAATGAATCTGTCATCCCTCAGACGCCACCCCCCCCCCCCCGATACCCTGGTTTTGAAAGTGTCGCTAGATCTCGTGTCTCTTACTGGATAAGTCGATCGGTTTGTCATTTGGCTCAAGGTGTTTGGTGGTATACATAACACCTAATATGAAATAGGTTTAACCCTGCACGGCCATCAGAATTGTTCAGAACTCTAGGTACTAACCTATAATACGAGTAGTCTAAGCAGGTCACTTAACTATTTCAATTACTTTAAATACTCAGTACTGCCTTGACATTTCATAAACAATGGGGCTATCTGTGCTGCGCCCACAACGGGTATCGAAAACACGGTTTTTAGCAATAACCTTTGTGCATTGAAATATAAAATATCCCCCCAAAATTTTCGTATGTGAATCAGGAGATTTTCCCGTTTGATAAAATAATAGTAACTGAAAATCATCTCTTTTAATTGTGTACTCAGCAATGTTTAATCTTTATGCAACACCACAGCGACACCTTTTGAGCATTTTCTGAAGAAAAAAAAATGCAAACAATGTTTTCCAGTTCGCAAAGAGCAAATTCCGGTTTAAAACAAGATTAAAACTCCGAAACATACATTGAACTTGTTTGATTAACATTTACATAAATATTGAAATTTACTGTTTATTTAATGTTAGTTTTAGAGTCTACGAGCTTGGAAAATTTATAAATGTTATAGTAGTTCCAAAAAGTCGCTATACTAAACAAAAAAGATACAAATACAAACAAATGCTCCATCAATTTTTTGGAAAAATTGCAGGTACAACAAGGCAGCTTCAACTTATAATATCGGCACAAAATCATCCCTGGAAAGAATCAGGGACGAATCCACCCATACGACTTTAAGTCGTTTTAAGGTTGTCCAGACTGCTGTTCCTGGCTTCATTTGTAGTACGATTGAAAGGTGTATTTAATCAAAAGGCGATTATAAAATTATATGGTGTTATTTATATACTAAAGGAGTGATTGTTGTGACGAACCCCTTAATTTCCTGTGACTTTCACAAGGCTGTGATTATCCAAGGATAAGTTAATGCAAAAAAGATTGTCTGCTATTTCCTGAAATTAATTTTAAAACTCGGTGTTTTCTAATATACCTTAATTATTTAATTAATAAATACACTGTAGGTCTATCGCAACTAATTGAAAATTTGTGATTCTGGCAATTTATTGCAGATCCGGAAACTGTTGATTACGTGTGTAACATCTGATTATTAGAGGGACAGTTCGAATATTAATCCTTCAACTACGGTTGACATCATATGATGCAAGCATTTTGCGCGCAACATTTTGAATGGCCCGCCACAGAAATTCGCGAATCCTTACGGATGGGGTGACAGGCAGATCTACAAAAGCCGCAAACAAAGATTTAAATACTGACAAGTAACATCTGGAATAGATACATAATTATTCATCATTCATAGTATAAAACTTTTACCTGTTGATGTTTCGGAAAAAACATTTTCAAAGAAAATTTATTATTTTTTATTAGTGACAAAAAGAAAAGTTTGTTTTGTAGTTAAGCACAACGCAACACAATGGGCTTCGATGCTTAGTTCACACTCAAGTATATAATATCAAACAATATGAAAACGACATAATTGTTAAAAATTAGCCATAGAATGGAAGCATACACTTATTTACGTTCTTGGTATTATACAACATCCAACGCACTTTAAATAAATGTTTCTAATAAAATAAAGATTTTGGCATTTTCTATTTTGTTAATAAACCAATAGATGGCGCAAGGCTATATAGCTTTCACAGTTCTAAGTCTCAAATGCAAAATTAGGATATAAGAGCGAGGACATTTTTTGATTTCAGAAACATCAAATTACTTAGGTTTTTAAATTCGATGCAGCTTCAAACGTAGAAAGAAGAGCAATACATCATTTTTAACAAAGAAGCATCATGAAAACTTTTAAGTCTTAACTAATTACAATTTTCTGAGGAAATTAAAATTTACTGTTTTGTTTGTCGTTAAGCGCAAAGCTACACAATAAGCTGGATATCTGTGATATGCCCATCACAAGTATCGAATTCAGTTTTTAGCTTCATTAGCCTTCAGACTTACCGCTAAGCTACTGGGGACAAATATACTGGTCTACAGCATTATCTAGTAGGTATAATCAGTTTGTCATTAGAAAATCTACACATAAAACATTTAATTTCATGTTTACCTTCATATGTGAATAAAATAAATAATTCTTATCAAACGTTGTATTTAAAAAACTAAACTTTCCAAGTTTGGATTACATGTCCTAACGCTCTATGCAATATCAGTATTAAATTTCAAAGTCGTGCATAATTCAATTTCATACGACATGCCTAGTATCATTAAACTATTCTAATCCAATACTTTATATATTAATTTAAATCAAAAGCATTAACTATTATCAATACATAAAACTTTTATTTTATTTCGTACCTGGAAAATAATATTGTTTAACCTCTGAACATTTAATATTATGTAAGTTACTTCAACTGCATGAACAAATTCATTTTTAAATGCTTACATGATAATAATAATAAAATTTCTAGCTAATCTCAAGTTTCTGATATTTATCTGATTTTCTGTGTCTCGCGCAGTAATACATAAAAACACATTACCAATTTTAAGTAGTTTGTATATATATTTATATACTATACTAGCAGGTTCTCACAAGAACCAAACTGATACGCTATTATTCATCTTGGTAATTTTCATCATGGTCAAAAATACTATACTCTATACTCCAGCGCTTTCAAAAAGTAGACCTTTCTTCTTCGGGGGCAAACTAGCGATCGAGTTATATGGAATCGTATTTTTGAGTTAAATTGATTTTTTTAAACCTACGTGTTTTCCTTTCATCATGGTCAGTTTAGTACCAGTTTACTTTTACGCTGGCTTTGATTTTGCAACAGAAATAATTATGTAATATATGAGATGGGATATAATCTCACTAATCATTCTTGGCTACGGTTTGTTTTTGGAATGTTGAAGAGGGTAGGAAAATTAATATCTTGAAACAAATTCATTTGGCAGTGTTTGCGAGACAAAAGATACATCTGAAATGATATTTTTCACACACCTTTGATTTTGAGCCACAATGGACAAGTTATGGGAACGTGGGAAAAAAATATCTGCAGCTAACTTATTTTTATAACAATTTCTGGGAATGTTTGTACAATTTGACACTTTATGAAATTACATTATCTCAGAGAAGATATCTATAGGATAAATGGTTATCGAAATATATTCAACCATCTTAAAAATTTAAAAACTCAGTTCTTATTGCATAAACTGTGAAAGAAATGGTTTAAAACTAAAAATAAAAGGAATTATTTCTTAGCATTTGTATTTTGTATTTATGGCAAAGTTACTAAGGCTGTCTTCTGCCATTCCTAATTTTGAATTTCTGACTAGCCAGTCAGCAGCACCCTACCAACAACTATCCCACACAAATGGACTTACTGTCATTTTTACAATGCACCAACAGCTTAAACCCATCATGGGTTTAGTAAAAGCAGTTCAAATTTTGTTCCAGTTTTGTTTATTACATCTCAACACACCAACCACTATCAAAATATTTATAGGATATTTTAATCCACTGTGAAAGCTAGTTCAGTGATGTTGAAGACATTCTATGGAAAAAAATGCTATCCATTCTAACAAAAAAGAAACTACAAAAATGTATTTTTCCATGTATCAGCACTGAGATCCAATATACAAGCATTTTTATATATGACAAATGACATTAATAGATTAACAGAGAATGGAGTTTTGCCAAAAGCAGCAGCTTTATCTGACAGATGACATTAATAGATTAACAGAGAATGGAGTTTTGCCAAAAGCAGCAGCTTTATCTGACAGATGACATTAATAGATTAACAGAGAATGGAGTTTTGCAAAAAGCAGCAGCTTTATCTGCCCCTGTAAGTAACATATGCATGAATAAACTTAAAAAATATTTTTTAAAGATTAAAGGCCGAGTTATTTGATGGAAAATATATTTCAGCTACATTAAATGCATTTAAGTAGACAAATTTTCATTCACTTTTATCTCCATTAGATTAGGAATTATGTGCTAGGCCTGTAAATGGAGGTCAAAAACTGCTACAAATCTCAACCTATCTTCATTAATCTACATCGTCCTCCTACAATTTTAAAATGCATAAGAAGCACAACAACTACACTTTTCAACAAAAAGAAAAAAGGTCAAGTGAACTTGATGTAAAATAAAAAATGCAGAACATTAGAACTAGAATCTAAATTCAATAGAAGAAGGATAGTGAAACATACCACCTAAAAAACAACAAAAAGTCAAGAATGAAAGTAAGAATATATGAACTGATACAAATTTGTACATGAAACTAATATCAAAATATTCTCTAGCATGCTTTAATGGTATCAGTGAATATTCCAACCTTAACAACTAAGGTCTACAAGATGTCACTAAAACAAACATATATAGATATATTGAAGAACATATTTCAGTAACTATAGACTTTGATAAAGATAAAATCCTCATCACTGAATACTGTCTTTAACTAATCAAGTACAAAAATTGTTCTTAAAATTTCCAGATTTGTTTACGAAAGATTTTGTAAAACAGACATAGAAAAAACAGGATACTAAACAGTCAGATGTATAGAAACCAAATTAAAAACAGACATAGAAAAAACAGGATACTAAACAGTCAGATGTATAGAAACCAAATTAAAAAAAAAGATTAGAATAAATTAAGGACATTAAAATTAATTGGTAATTTAAGGGTGATTATATAATATACTTGTTTAAATTTGAAAAAGAAATTCAGAGACATTTCTTAATCCTCTTCCAAAATCTGTTAGTTTCATGTGTTCATTGCTGAGATATGAATATTACTTTCTTTGTGCATTGTACATTAAAACACTTACTTATACATCACATAGTTTATTACTGAATTTAAGTTATCAGTTCTTTCAAATGGCTAAACCACAGAGTTCACAGCTGTATTACCTAGAGTACTGGCCAATAACCTATTTATATACTAAATATTAAAAAATGATAAAGTTACACCCAATACAACTTAAAGAACAAAAAATTAAATTATTTAGATAAATCATTTAACTGATCAAGAAGTGGTCATTAACCATATCATATGCCTTCACTTCTATTTCTCAGTCTCTCCATACTTTTTTTAATCTCTAGGTACTTTTCTGTAAGTTTTGAACATAACAGACATCAAAGATGTGAGTTGGACAATGCATGAAAAGAACTGCTCTTTCAAATTTTAAATAATACTGAACTAAATACTGCACTTTCTATCTAGCCTAATTCAGTTGGATATAAAATATATACTTTTGGTAATTCTACAGAATAAAACACATACACAAAACAAGTACAAATGATTACCTGGGATCTTTGACTAGAAGTTTAGCTATGAAATCTTTGGCAAGCTCACTGACATGGCTAAAGTATTCGTCATCAAAATAATAGTCCACAGCACTTATGTTGCTAAAAGTTTCTTGTTTGCTGTCCCCTAGGAATGGTGATATGCCACTCAATCTGGAAATAAAAATAGATCTTGAATACAATTTGTAATTCTATAAAATAAGACAGAAATTCATGAATATACATAATGGCTATTCGATAAAACAGATTAATTTCAGTTAATATAATCAAACAATTTGAATAAAAAAGCTTATCATAAGCATAAATGTCAAGAATTATAGTATAGATTTTTTTTCATATTTTTCTGTGAATTCTCAATCAGTGAGTAAAATATAGTAAATTGTTTTATATGCAAGCTCACAACAATTAATTTAGTATTAAGATAGCACAAACATTTCAAAAGAGGAAGAAATGTGTGCTTATTTTATTAACCAGAGATCAAGAAAGCTTCTTTTTTTTTAAGCAAGGTAATATTTAGTCACACAAAGAATTGCTGGGTAATGTATTTCCTATAACCAACCTAGCTGGTGTGAAGTCAGAACTTGTGTTTATCTAACACGAGTAATAGTTGACCACACTAATTTTAAACTACCAATTTCTTTTCAGTTTTTGTTTTTTTTGGTTACTGGAGATCATCAACAAAATTAGCTATAAAAAATAGAAATAATGTGTAACAAGTTTTTTTATAATAAACCAAGTTTTTTTACTATAAATAAATTCGATCTTCATGTCAGTAACCTCAACATTTAAGAGTTAATCATAGTAAACATAGGCAATAATAATGTTACGTCTCCGTTCGTTAGTTAATTTTCCGTAAATTCGTTCCGACGAAACTTTAGCGACACAAGTCCTTTCTTAAATAAAACTGGTTTATACTTTCTGAATATAACTTTTCGATACACTTAATTTCAACAGTCGCTTCGTGGCCGGTCTTATATATACAAGACTACACTATATCTAGAAGGATCACGAGATTTAAGGAAAAGACGTGAATGTTCGAGAATGACATGGTGTGATACTAGTCACGTGACCTCGATGTCGTAACACTGCCCCTTCCTTAGTATTGGTTGTCCCGAACAATAGCCACTTACATTAAACCAATAACAATTAACAATAACGTAATTAACTGTACAGAATAACAAACACAAAATTACAATTCAACAAAGTCTCTTAATTTTACGGGACGTATCTTCTTCCATACTGGTCTCCATCTCGTTGGCTTCTGCTTCATGTGGGGTTCATCTGCTTCATCAGGAAATGTCCTATCGTTGATAACAGTCACATCAGTGGTAGTAACTTCATCAAGAGCTTCACCGTTTCCCTTCTCAAAACTGAGTAGAGTTTCTTCTTCGACAGTGGCTTTTTGGGGTGGTACTTCTTCAGCAGCGTCATTTGTTCCTTTGTTCACTTCGTCCCAACTGAAATGTCCTGGACCGTGATAATGCCAAAGCCTGTTGGCATGCATCACTTTTGGCTTACCTCGCCGACCACATTTTATCCGGAAAGTCACATCTGAGAGACAATCCACTATTTCGTATGGGCCTTCCCATGGAGAAGACAAGTTAGAAGACTTCCATTTGGTCTTCCTGGGCTTATACAACCAGACCTTGTCTCCTGGTACAAAGCTGACTTCAGTAGATCTCTTATCATAACATGGCTTCATCGAATCAGCAGACGTTTTCAAGTTTGAACGCACTTGATGGTGAATATCATCTATCCTTTCCAATAACACTTCCACAAACTCTGACATATTCACAGGCAACTCTTCATAAGGTGGGCATCCCTTATGCTTGGGTCCCCTTTTAGCATTACATGTACTGCATGTTCTGCACCATTCTTCCACATCTTGCCTCATACCTATCCAGTAAAATCTCTGTCGTAGGTGACTCAATGTCTTCTTAATTCGGAGATGTCCTCCTGTTAAACTATCATGGGATTGACGCACCACAACTTCCCATAACTTCCTCGGTATAACTGTTTGCCAAGTCGTCAATTTCCCATCTGTTGTTTCCCATCTCCAGAGAGGAATACCATCTTCAAGCTTTAACTGGTCCCATTGTGCCCAATAGTGCTTTGTCACAAGGCTTAGACTAGACACCTTCTCCCAAGCAGGGCGCAAAACGCTTCAATTATAAGCTTCAAATCTTGGTCTTTCTCCTGTTCTGCTTTGATATCTATATTTAGTTCCACTTCATCATCATCAACTCTTTC
>NW_013669373.1:59030-61061 GCF_000517525.1 Limulus polyphemus
AAAAGACGTGAATGTTCGAGAATGACGTGGCGTGATACTAGTCAGGTGACCTCGATGTTGTAACAATAATATTTTTGAAAAATATTTTTTTGTGTGAGAATTGATTGCATTCTTAAAACCTACATGGAAAAACTAGCAACAGATTCATCTGAGGTATCAGGGGAAATGTCAGGAGAAATTTCCTTGCAGTTTTATGTATCCTTTTAGGATCACTGACTATTACACAGGTAAGTTCACATGCCAAATTATAACAGATGTGGAAAAAGTTCTTAAATTATTCAGTCACTTCAATAGGATTGCACCTTTGGTTTTTAATCTGTCTAAACTACTTTATATTTAAATCCTTTGTTTACTACCAGCTCTAAGCTAGTTCAAAACAAATAAATGGATGCTAGAAACCAGTAATTTAAAGAAAAAGTAAACACTCAGTATTTGCTTTTGAATATTTGAGCAGTTATTCTTTCTTAATAGTCTTTTAAGCAACTCTGAATTAACGATAAACTGATTCCAGATGTTTCTTTAGAAATTCTTTCTTGGTGAACACTTAAAAATGACTATATAATAAATAATAATAAAAAAAAAGTTTCTAAAGGTTAGCCACTTCTATTATCAGAGGTACATCAATACAGAATTTCACAAGTTACAGTAAACAAAATATTATACTATGATTGTGGCATATAAAATATATAAGTAGCAAACGATAAGAGACCGCCAGGTAATTATTTCATGTTAGTTACAGTAAGTTTTGTTTTCAATTCTAAACTAAGTTCAAAATATAAGCTTTTTAAAGTTTCTTTTTTACACAAAATAGAAAAGGTGAATACTGTGACTTTAATTATAAGTATGTTCCACTAGAGCTGAATGAAAAGAATGATTTCACCCCAAGACCTTTTTCTGTTCTCTTTTAGCATTTCTTTCTTCTCTATTTTTAAACTGTATATATTTATTTTCTTAATAATATTACATTATTATGTTCAGTTCTAAGTTACTTACTCTAAAATGAGGAATAATGGCATATACTCACAAATTATATGTGATAACACCTACACTCCACATATCAGTTGCTAGAGTAACAGGCTCAAAATTAACAATTTCTGGAGCTAAATAAAATAAAAATATATTTTAGGCTTTTATATTTTAATATTGTATATATAATAATATATATGTAATAATAATACTGTATGTAAATAAGTGATTATAAGAAAAACCTAGTATTTAAAATTATGATACCTTAAAATTACTTGTCCCAAGAGAACTAGGTTTCAAGGTACATTTGAGAAAAATAAGTTTAATTCAGGAAAGTTTGGGTGTGGTACAGGGTATTTCAAAAACTGACACATAAGACATTAAATATTCCTTACATCATTCTCAAACTCTCATCAAGCCTACTCTTTACGACACCACTGCAGGAAATAACTCTTTTGGACAGTGGTCATTGATTCTTACAATGTCCTGCACATAGACATACACCAATCTTATATTGCTGAAAGAGATAGAAGGGGAAAATGCGAATTTTTCGGAAAACCAGTTTATGTATATGGTATAATATTGTTGCGTCAGCAAGGTCACGTGACTAATATCACGCCACGTCCTTCTCGAACCTTCCTGAATTGTCGGGAGATTACTAGATTGGGGGTAGTCTGGTATATATAAGACGGTCACAACGTGACGGAACAATGTGTAATTGAACTGAGTATTGTTGTAGTCGAACAAGTGAGACGTTCGTTGAGAATTATAGCGTTTGTTATAGTGCGAATGTTGAAATTAAGTGTACCGCAAAGTTATATTCGGAAAGAATAAACCAGTTTTATTTAAGAAAGGACTTGTGTCGCTAAAGTTTCGTCGGAACAAATTTGCGGAAAATTAACTAACAAACGGAGACGTGACAATATGATTTTGAAACACCCTTTACCATGTCCCTATTCTTTTGACTAAAACTTATGTTTTTCAATGTGTCCCTAGTAAAATCACTAATCTCAGATTACTGAAAGAGAGAAAGATGAATAGTAAAAGAAATTCTAATCGGTGATA
>NW_013669373.1:61325-67641 GCF_000517525.1 Limulus polyphemus
GTTTTCAATTGTGTACCAGTTTAACGTTGAATATTATTTATGATTTTAACTTTATACACAAGTGCCAGAATACTATAACCCTATATTATGTTCAAACTTTTCTGAATAAAGCTTAAGGATTCTTAGTATAGGGTTTATCCTTATGTATAAATGATCAGTACTTGTGTACTGTTTAAAATCAAATAAATAATTAAAATGCAACATTTCATATTTACACAGCTTCTACTTAAAAAACACTCTGTTACATGTTTCAGTGTACTTCTACAACATCTTCCAGAGTTATTTGCAAGACAATTTATACTTTTTTGCAGGTCATGTGGTATTACATTTCAGAGTTTTTAAGTGGAAACCATTATTAGTCTTAATGATTTTTTTAATTGTGTAAATAAGAAATGTTGCATTCTAATTATTTATTTGATTTTAGGATTTTCCTTATAATCATCCTACATGTTTAAGATGAAAGACAAGGTTCATAGTTTCCAGCTGTCTACCTTAGGTAGTACAGTACTGTCAGATTAGCTTTATCACAGAGAAAAGAACAGTCTTTAATTAAATAATTTTTCCATCTGACATGATATGAGATTACTTAATATTGTTAAATTATTTCAAACTCATCAACAATAACATGTACGGTCACACAGAACAAGCTTGATTTACTAAAAAACAGACAACTTCATTACAAAATTTACAAAATATATTACATTTTGTATAACTGATGCTTTAAAAGAGTTAAAAAAATAAGGTTATATATTAGAGGCTGACATAGATTCTCAAAAACCCATGGAACCCATCAGATTTTAAGTTACCCGACTCATGTCTCAATTATTAACTAGAATTTTAAAGAAAATGTAGAAAATATGAGAACAATGCAGTTTGTAACTACTGGTCTCTGGCAGGCATAATAAAAACAAATTTGAAACAGGCTTTGCATCCACACTGGAGCTTCTTAACTGACAGAATATAAAGTTTTGCCAGAGAACAATAACACACAATGGTAAAGGATCTGAAGAGAGGAAATGTATATGCAGCATTTAACTCTGTATTATGTGATCAAGTTAATGCAAGATTTGTTTTTCTTTACCCAAACAGAGCACCAGTACTTTTCACAGTAGGTAACCAGTTTTAGATTTTCTACCCATGCTGACCTCTATTATATACCTGTTATCAAAAGATGACAAGCAACATTCACAGACAATAAAACAGAAATATCATCTGAAAAAGAATGTCTGATGTAAATAGCTTAATAAATATCAGAAAGAAAACAATACATACTCTTAAAGGGTAAGTGTAAGGTCTATCAAAAAGCTCTTATCAAATAAACTGAAATATTACCAACAAATTCTGGTGTTCCCATTAGTTCTCTGATCTCAGTATCTACTGAAATATGTCGTGAGAGTCCAAAGTCTATCAACTTTATGTGTTTGCCAGATCTGTCCACTAGTAGCACATTCTCAGGCTTGAAAAGTAAAGAAAAAATATGAGATCATTGAAAGTGAACAGTGATGCACTGGAACTAAATATTAAATAAAAAAATTAAACATAATATTCTAAGAGTTAGTTGAAAATTTCAAATTAGGTAATAAATGAAATCAAACATGATTCAAACCAGTGTGTTCTGGTCAGTTTTTGCAATACATTACTATCAGATGTGGTAGATGTAATAGGCTTGGGAGAGTTAAGAGAAAGCTTGATGAGTACTTGGGGATTCAGGGCTAGATACGTGTTTATAGAAACAAATGGACAAAACAACACGAGCCAAGGGTACCTTTCTTGTTCCTCAAATGTTAGTCAATCTTCACAATGAAAATTCACAAAATTCTCAAGCGTTATTCTAGTCAGGCCTAAAATTTTGCCATTTTTGGTGAATTGTGAAATGTTAAAGAAGATCACCATCGTGTGTAAAACAGGGTGTGATAAAAGTAGTTCTCTATGCACAATTTCTTGTTTTGTGGGGAGTCAGTGTAGAAGATCTAAACAGGCTAACTTTAACAAAACATCTTAAACTTTCACAAATGGTGTTAGTTGTTAAAGAACATCACCTGGAACATATGTGACATAATGGATGGGATGACCTACATGGATCAACAGGTCCCTTGTTGTCCTTAAATTATATGAATATTATATGTTCCATTATATGTTTTAATCACCAAGTCAAATTCTCAAATATTTTAATGAATTCATTCTCTTCAAGGATGGCTATACATCTTATATTTTTTCTATAGAAGTAAAAGGTGATAGATTTAGTCTCAATTGTTCAGAAAACTCTACTGTTGTAAGAGGACAGTTGATTTTCAATGTTGTGATTAAGTGACAAACTTGTTGTTTTTAAAAGGTATAGCTTTTTCAAATATACAACTAAAATGATATGAACACCAAATAGAAGAAATATTCATTTTCCTATACTGTTAAATTACCAATGCTACTAGCTTTTGTTATGAAGATGACAAAAGATGAAAAACTAACTACAGAATTTTATAGAATTTTACTTGTCAATGTTCCCTCATAGCTTGATCTTAAACCAAAATAATCATTATGACATAGCACACTACATAATTGTAAATATGCAATAGTTGATTCCTGTAATTATTAATAAATTTCAACTTCTAACGTTTAAGTCCACACATAATATATAGACAAGATATACTGACTCACACCTTTAGGTCAAGATGAGCTACACACATATCATGCAGATGATTTAATCCTAGCAGTATCTGCCTGATGAAACCCGATGTCTCTTTTTCACTAAGGAATTCTTTCTGGGATACAAACTCAAACAGTTCTCCTCCCTTTATTCTAGGAAAAAATGAAGTAATTTAAGTTTCTGTGGTTTAAAAAACAATCCAACAACAACACTCACGTGAACTCTTACGAGAAAAAGGAAAATCCTATTGATTTTATGTTGTCTGCAGTAAGAAAAACCTCTGTATTACGTCTTCAGCTTTAAAGTTTAGAAACAATTATATATTCTTAAACTTAAGTCTGTGATATACTGATTAAGATTTGTTTCCTTGTTATAGTAAAATAGAAGAAACTGTAAGTTTAAAAATCATTGAAATATAATGTGTAATAATATTAAAGCCTCAGCAGGGTAGTGGTAAGCACATCAGAATAGAAATCAGCTGTGACAGAGAGTCAGTTCCACTGTTTGGTTAAGAGTAGCCACTTCAGTCAGTACATGTTGTTGACTGGTAGCTCTTTCATCTGGTCAACATTTTAAAATTAGGGATGGTTATGCTCAAACCATGGGGAGTTTTTGACCTGGCACTTAGCCCATTGTGTCCATAAAGTTTCATTTAGGTGATGAAATAAACTATTATTAGAGAGCCCTGATCAAGAAGTTTAGCAGCTATGTGAATGTCTGTAAACATAATCAGTATATTAGAAGAAAATAACAACAACAACAAACACCATTAGAAAACAAACTCCATCAAGTGTTCAAATTATGTTAAAATTTTTCACACCATATAAGTTCATCAAATATTTAAGTACGTACCCCATATTTTGACAATGATCACCTCTGCTGAAGTACTAAAAGGTAAATATTTTGCTTCTCAAAAGCAATAAATATGGTTAATTCTGGCATTAGATGTATGGTTATATTTGTTTTAATAAAAACTAATAAGGAGTTAACCCACAACAACATAGACAAATTTCAACAATGCAGTAGATAATATTGTTGTAATGTGTTCTGTTGTTGGGCAGATTCATTTGAATTATTTGGTAAAAAAAAAACAGTAAGTCTAGTCCACTAGATGATAAGGAATTAACTTATTTTTTCCATAATGCTTGCTACAGGCTATGTTAACTTTGCTAGAAGTTGCAGGCTTAAGTTCACTAACAAAGTTGTTATAGAAACTATGATACTAATGTATGCTTAATTTACTTATAAAATTTTGAATAGAAATTTCCTGAGTAACTGAATAAACATAATAATTCTCACTTCTAACTTTGAAATGAATCATTCATTAACTCACTGCTTCACTGATTATGGTAGTTATATCATACCCTTGTTTCTAGATACTGCAAAAAATCTCTAGATATTGTTTTATGTGTCTTCTAGCAAACAAATATCTAAATTAAAATATTAAAAATATAGCACACAACAATATTATAAACTAATGATTACAGTTTATGAAAGCTATATGAACATATGGAAAATAGTTTAATGAACAAATAATTTATTGCTCAACAAAAAAATTGTCATTATTCTTGCTCATTTTATTAAAGCAAATTTTCATTTTGGTTACACAACTGGAATCTACTGAAAATAATTTGATATCAGATACGTAAGAGTTGAACCAGAAAAATGTCCTTTATAGCAACTTGTTTAATCCCAAGTTTATGTAGTAATCTGCCTGATATTGTCCAATTCTTAAGCACAGCTGAAGTTGCATGATTTTTTCTACATGAAAAATAAGTTCCAAAAAAAAAAAAGATTGGGTTGTAGCAATAATCACTAGTGCTTGGTATTTTCAACCTAGATGACTCTTTATGCGACACACAAACTAAACGGCTAGGTCACAGACCACAAAGGTTTAGACATACAGCCACCAGTTAATTTAGAGCTGCTGACCAGATAGAGGGCATCCAGAAAACATCACCTGCTATTTCAACCAAAAGGTGAGATTGACTATTACTGTTACAACTGCCCCACATAGAAGACCACAGAATGTATTCAGCAGCATATCACAGATGGAACCTTGGACCTTCTGTTCTGCATGTTCACCATTACATCAAGCCTGACTCGTAGTAATCCCTATTAATGTGTTTAAGTATTTCAGCTTTAAATATTTTTTATGCTCAACCTGAGTTCTTCACAATAACAATTATTAGTAAATTTTTCTTTGCTGTTATGCGCAAAACTACACAATGGCTATCTGTGCTGTGTCCATTGCGAGTATCAAACTCAGATTTTGAGCATCATAAAAACTCGAGCTGACATCCGAGCTGCTGGGGGATAGTTCGTTTTTACCACATAGGTTTTGATAGCTCTTTACAAACCTACAGGCCTGTTATTTATTATATTAACTTTTAAGTTTCTGTAATCTCTCACAACTGCAGTTTAAAAGCTGTCTGTAGTATTTTAAAATATCCCTGGAAGTTTTGTACGTTTTAAAACTTAAATTACTACTAGGTTTATAAATTTCATTTCATTATTTTTCATAATTAAACCACCATTCCTACATTTTAGAAACACAATGTTCTAAACGCTGCTTACTGATTGTGATTGAACATAAACTTGAACAGTCGAAAATAAAATGATTTGGTACTATACTGCTTCTCTCTCTTTTAAACATACACACACTAGTATATTTGTACTTAAATGTATCTAGCTTAGGCAAAAATAACGGTGAATAATGAATCTAAAATGTACTTACAAATACATACACACACACACACACACATATATATATATATATATACACATACATACATATCCAATTTCAAATACCATGTTTTACAAACACATACTCAGATCAAGTTACAATGTTATATATCGCTCGTCTATGGCATAAATATAACTTATAATGTAGGGTTTGTATAATTACAGACAAAGTTATCCTCTGTTATATCAACACAAGGCAGTGGAAAATTCATTTATTACGACTTCACATTAGTTTAGGTAATTACGTAATTTTAACCCTGTCTCTGTACTGTGCATCACATGTGATACACAGTTACATTTATTTGATATACAGCTGATGCTCGTGAACGTGGCAATAGTAACTGGTTGTTTTGGTTCAACGTATAAGATTAGAAGCGAGCTTCGTATGAGCATCGCATGTGAATGATGATTACTTTCACTGAAGAGAAAGTGTAAACCTAAAATAAATACAACATATTTTTACATAATTCTTTATATTTTCATTCAATAATACCAGAAGGATATGCTTCACTCATGCCCACTTGGGTAAGTTGTCAAATAAGTGTATCCACAAAAATCCTTAATATATTGACCTAAAACAGGAGAGGGTTAAAGAGAAGAAACCCCACACAATAAATTTTCGATACACAATTTTTTGCCTAAACTATTTATGTGTATAAATTAGAGAAATCTGGAGCAAAAGAAAAGACAAAAACTATAAATATTTTGTTCAGAAGTAAATTATTTGAGTGTGAAATTGGTTAAAATGTAATCGCTATATCATAACCACTGACGTAACACGCATTTTAACAGATAATACTGTTAATGGATGGAGACGGCTTGAATGTGTAATGAAGAAAAACTTTAATATAACAGCAAATGTACAACGTTTCGACAAGGTTTTTTTTCATCAAAAACCTTTCCAAAACTTGTTCATTTTCTTTTTTTTTT
>NW_013669373.1:67765-74173 GCF_000517525.1 Limulus polyphemus
AAAAAAAAAAGAAAATGAACAAGTTTTGGAAAGGTTTTTGATGAAAACAAACCTTGGGGGAAACGTTGTACATTTGCTGTTATATTAAAGTTTTTCTTCATTACCCATTCAAGCCGTCTCCATCCATTATTAGTCTCAAAGTGGGTTCCTCGTCATCGAAGATAATACTGTTGCGTCAGCGAGATTACGTGACTATTGCCACGCCACCTGCTTTCTAGAACTATCCCGTTCCTTCGGGAGTGCTCTAGTGTGTGTGTGGGGGTGGGGGGGGGGGTCTGGTATATATAAGAGGATGACAACGTGACGGAATAATGTGTGTGTAGGTAATGAGTAATTGAACTGCAGTCAGAGAGAGACGTATTGTTGAAGTTAACGTCGTTATTATAGTTTGTTATAGCGCGACTGTTGAAAATAAGTGTATCGTAAAAATGTATTCGGAAAGAACAAACCAGTTTTATTAAGCAAGGACTTGTGTCGCTAAAGTTTCGTGGGAACGAAGTTACGGAAAATCAATTAACAAACGGAGACGTAACAATACAAATGTTTGCTGTGAAGAAAAAGGTAATTTTTGAGATTAATATACTTAACTATTAAGTTACAGTGCTGGTTTTCCACAGGGCGTTTGTGTGTGTGTTTCTTATAGCAAAGCCACATCGGGCTGTCATGTGTTCACAGAGGGGGATCGACCCCTAATTTTAGCGTTGTAAATCTATAGATTTACCGCTGTCCAGGGCGTTTGTGTATGAGAACAAAAATATATTAATATACTTAACTATTAAATTACAGTGCTGGTTTCTCACAGGGCGTTTGTGTGTGTGTTTCTTATAGCAAAGCCACATCGGGCTGTCTGATGTGTTCACCGAGGAGGATCGAATCCCTGATTTTAGCGTTGTAAATCTATAGATTTACCGCTGTCCAGGTCGTTTGTGTATGAGAACAAAAAATACATGTCATTTTAACGTTTTTATTAGGTTTTTATAGACTTGCATAAAAATTAATAAATATTGTGATTGAAAATAAAGTTTTGAGTTTTAGATAATCAAACATGCGTGCTTACAGGCATGTGTAGCACACATAAAAATAATACTTGTCCATTAGTAACTACTATGGTTTGTTGTATCTTTAACTAGCTCACTAAAAGTCATATTCTGAAAGTTTGGGGATAGTGCCACATTACTGGACGACATAAAAAAAAAGGATTTTGAAAAATCTGTCAACTTATTTCTAATACGCCACCTTCCTGGGTACTTAAAAACGCTATAACATGGGAATAAAAGCACAGCTCAAGCTTATTTATGTTGATTTTCGCTCAAAGTACACAATCCGTCGCTAGTTTTTAGCTGATAGACTAGAGAGAACGGAGCTAGTCAACACCACCTAGCGCCAACTTTTGTACTACTCTTCATCAGTAAATAGTGCGATTGACCGTCACATAATAACACCACTACTGCTGAAAAGGCAAGCATGTTCGGTAAGGGATAAAAAACTTAAAGAGTAAAATAAGTTGTTTTTATTATCAAATATGGATTCTAATCATAATGACTTGAAGTCCTTTGATGACCAGTACATATATACCTTTGTTTAAGTGACATAGTTGGCGTATACAAAACAAATTAGTCTCATGATAGCTCAAGATGTTATTGTAACTATGATGATACTTATAACCAGCCTCTGTATTATATATATATATGTGTGTGTGTGTGTGTATGTGTTATACATATCCGTATATTTAGATTTATGTATGTATGCATATATATAAGGTGTGCGCGCGTGTATATCCACAAAATTGGGTTACCAAACCATTAAGTTATATTACTGTATTACAAAAAGAACACGCTACAAAATATCATTTGTACACATTTTGAAAACTTGCATAATCCTTCCAAGACAGCAATACATTCCAGAATTTCGAATAATACTTTTGCTTAAAACCAACTAATATATTTCCTGACTAAAGGTTACGTATTAAGACCTCTCTTGACGTCTTTCTTGGTCAGACAATGTTATCTAGTACATTCACAGATACTTGAGTATTATACGACTTACATTAATTTCATCTTCCATTTCTTTTTTTCTGAATTGGCTCCTTTTCTAAAAACAAGCCGCAATGAACTGTTGTTTACTAAGAGAACCATTATTTAAATATTCCCTTTATTAGGGTTTTACCTTGTATACATTTTCATACTACAAACTACTAACTGTCTCTCAGAATGAACACAGAAAGTTACTGAGATCTCCAAATCCAGATTATTATCAACACTCGTACTTAGAGACATCTATGGATAAAATAAATAATCACATTCATCAAACGTTCTAACGTTCAGTCAAGCGTTGCTTGAACGTACGTGGTGCCATCTATTGCATGCGTACAATAACTCAACAAATCAGAAGACTGCTTTATTTCCGAAATCTACAAAGCCTGTTTTAAAACGGCTAGGTATATTTACAGCTTACCATGTATTTTATATAAAAGCGATTTTCCTTTATTTATTAACTTGTTCATATAAAAGAAAAGATAAAAAAGTGATGGACTGCTTGATGTAATTAACTCCTAATTATTTTCATTACGCAAGAACCAATATTATATTGGCTATCACATCTAACAACGTATTTCTTGCCTTCAATAGACGTTCACATCACAGAAGCTATCTTTACTTTCGTAAACGGTATAACTAACTTTATTAAAACCATGATATTGTAATAGCATGTCGTACTGTACAACTTTTTGTTTCAAGTGATTTTTCTACATATTTAGTCCTCAGCTTGTAAAGACGTATTGATGTCTACATAACTTATGCGCAGCCATTAAAAACTTTTTGTCATGTATTCTCAATGCGACCCTAAATTACCACCTTTGATATAATAAGTTTCATTTATGTTTCTGCCCTTTGTTTGTTTGTATTTTTACAGTTACAGTGACTTAATCATCGAGGTCTACCGTACGTATGATGAGACTGTTAAAGACCTGTTTCTAATTGAAAATTTTATAAAGATCCATACTAAACACCTCAAAAGCATTTCGATTCTAAGCCGAATATCTATGATACTGAATACAGTTTAGCGACATCTGCAACAGTTGCATTCAATATGTTGCAGAAATATCATTGATATTGGGTGTAATTTAGCGACATCTGCAACAGCCTAATTCAGTTCGTTGCAGTCATAACATTCTACCATGTCAGTTACAATAAATCAATTTTGCACAACCAAGACTATGTATACACAATCAAAACTAGTTTTGGTTCACGTGAAGCTTTTTGGTTTTTAAATAGCTCTTTCGTTGTGTAGTTAAGGTGTTTGTTTTGTGTTGTTGTTGTTGTTTTTTTTTGGGGGGGGATTATCCTTTGTTTTTTAGTGAAATAATCTGCCACTACACTGTGACTGTAGTAATCTTTCAATTCTGGGTTTTAAAAGCATTCTTAACTCGTACAGTGGCAGTTCTCCATGTTGTTTCCTTCCGTGAGTCTTTCATACAGTACAACTGCAGTTCTCCACGTTGTTTCATTCCGTGAGTCTTTCATACAGTACAACTGCAATTCTCCACGTTGTTTCATTCCGTGAGACTTTCATACAGTACAACTGCAGTTCTCCACGTTGTTTCATTCAGTGAATCTTTCATACAGTACAACTGCAGTTCTCCGTGTTGTTTCATACTGTGAGCTTTATAAGTACATTAAAGGTCGCAGGTGTGGCACCACTCACAAACCAGCGACACGAAAATCAGTAGATATTCCCAATCTAAAATCTATTTATTGTTCAATTTGCACGGAAACTATTGGTGCAGGAACTATGATAAAGCATTAAATCCAATCTGCATTTGTGATCATACATTTTAGTACGACACTCTGTCTTTCATACTCTTCTGTATTACTTATTTACTCGTTCGATAATCAGGTTAATGCTGGCCTCTCCAACTTTACAATCTTTTGAAGACAGCTTCTGTTCTGCAGAGAAGCTCCAAAACGTCAGTTCATCTTTCTTCAATTGCACCAGTGTGACGTTAATTGCAGCATTCAATGTCTAGGCTAGCTTCAGTGGCAGATTACTTGGATTAACTTACATTTTCATTGTTCTCTGTGCTATAGCCCCACCTCCACACCTTTTTACACACACACACACACATACATATATATATATATATACAGTAAAGTAACCACTTAAAGTCCAGTAGTAACAACTTAAGGAATCAACCATCTTCTACTACAATTTAAATGTGTAGGACTACCCTGCCTTTTTAAAGTTTGATTAGAAGTTTAGTGGAATTGTGTTTTAAATCCATTACCTGCTTTGAAGAGCTTTCTCTCAAGATATTACGTGATCTCGAAACTAATAGGTGTACGCTGTATTTTTATTGGATATTCAGCTATGGTGTAATGATGAGCAGGGCCTTCCACCACTCGTGCTCTGCAGACCAATAATTAGTTTTCAGTCTAGGTTTTTGTGCTTGTTTTAGTGCTGTTGAAATTTATTGATTTTTAGAACATATCCTTTGAAAGTATACAGAAAGAACCACTAATGGGGTCGTGCACACACACACACACGTATTTGAAATGTGGATCAACTTTATCTTTAATCAAATAAAACATAAGTAAGCCACTGAATCTTTGTGTTTCTTAAATCTCCTAGCAACATTCTAATAATTATGTCTCCGCAGAGAAACATGCTGTTTTTGTATCGTTTCTTCTTCTTCCAAACTCTTTTCAATCGACCCTCATTCCTTCATTTCTAGGCGGATTGACTTCAAACTTCGAAGGGTTATACCTTGGTCCAATATGCCCAGACATATTTTTAATTTGTTTTTATATTTAGGTCTGTTTAACAGGACTTTATGGGGTCAAAGGTCGAACAAGACGAAATTTATACTTTGGGTTTCTGTACAGTCATATTTACAGCAATTAAGATGAAAATTTGCACACATATAAAATTTCATGTGCCCAACACGTTGACGTACAAAAAATTGGATTTACCCATTTTGAGTTTTTTTAGGGGGATCAGAGATCATAAAAAACCATAATTTTGGGATTTGGTCAATTACTCGGTCATATTTTGACCAATTTACATGGGATTTGGTGCAAAAATACTTTTCTACAGGTTCCATACATTGACAAACAAAAATGGTGGACTTACCAATTTTTAATAATTATGGGGGGAGGGGTCAAGATGCCACAAAAAGCTTAATTTTAGGGATTTCTTTTGCCAATTACTCTGTCGTATTTCGGCCAATTCACATGGGATCTGGTACAAAGATACTCTTTTACAGGACCCATATATATGATTAAAAAATGTGGGATATGAGGCTGTTTCTGAGAAGTAAAAAAATTGATTATCAGTCAATTACACTAAAGTTCCTGGAAATGCTGATCTAATAAAAAATAATCTCTGCTTCTTTCAGTGTGCTTATTGATTCAACTAACAAATATCACCGAAAGTTTTTTCCCCTTTAAAGTTCAACAGCTCCGCATTTAAAAAGGGACGGACATAATGACACAGGTTTGATTCAGCTATAGATCCTCAAGCCGTGTTGTAGTTGAGCAATCACATTTCCTTGCGTTTCGAGTGGCTAGTCATGAGAGATATTGGTTACGATTCCAACTATCCTGTAAACACTCCAGTGTTCCTTCGAGCTTCTCATTCTTGAAATTAAAACTAACGTTTTTCATCGGGACAAAATTTTCACAGCGATCAGAAATGTTACCCTAAAGACAAAGGTTATAAGATTCTCTTGTGTATACATTTAATTTACTTCAGATTATGATGCAGTGTCCCACTAAAACTGCATCTAAATTTGAAAAATTATTTTCAGGAAAAGCCGGAGAATGCATAAAATTTAATCCAGAACTAAAAAGTTTCCAGAGCCCTAAGGCGAGCTCTATACCTAGGCCGTAATGGATGCGCCTGTAGCGCACATTCTCTCGCTTCTCTCGGTCGAATAAACGTTGCTCCCCATTTTTAATTTGCCTCCTACACCTCTATGGTGTTTTGTTTATATTGTAACTTGCTAGTTTGAGTTACTCCTCTTTATTCGGGATTTTTGAAATTCACAAGACTGCTCTCTCTACTCGCACAATTCTGTGATGTCCAGTAGTGAAAGTACAAAACTTCACACTGATAAAGATGTATAAACGATCATTTACGCACCATACATATTAATAACCTCGTAATATTTTGTTTATAAACGGTACACATTCTTAGCGTAAACAGTAAAGTTTCTTGTAACGCTGCTAGTCCGTGCTTATCTAGATTACAAATAACCTGGTAACTTAAGAAAACTCCCACTATTTCGATATAATATTACCGTATTTTTCGGTGTATAAGACGCACGCTTTACCCCAAAATTAAATGTCAAAATCTGCTTCCGTCCTATACACCGAAGGTGTGAATAATATATATGTACCATATACACAAGCC
>NW_013669373.1:74465-80286 GCF_000517525.1 Limulus polyphemus
TTTATAATGCTCCCTAAATAATAAAAAAATAAATTACAGTGAAAACATTGAAGATTTTGAACAATTAATTACAAATAAACCTTTTTTTGATTTACGGTACTGTCTTATTTTGTATGTTTTGAGCTCTTTTGTGTTTAGAACAATATATACTAATTTTTAAAGTATCAAATTGAATTTTTGTTCAATAAAAATCTTTCAAATGCGACTGTAGCTTTTTTTCTCCCAAAACTTTGTCTTCAAAATAAGGGTGCGTCTAATACACTGGTGCGTCTTATATTCCGAAAAATACGGCAAATAAGATAAGAATTTAACCCAAGAACAAAATGTCACTAGTTGTAACAGTTTTAATACAACTTCACGGTTAATCATATATATACCCAAATCAATGCAGGTTAGCAAGCCCACTGCTAAACTTGTACAATAATAAGCAATTAAAATTTCTCTCCTCGGTGCAACGGAAGTTTTAAAGATACGCATAACCTACAACCAGTTAAACAACCTATTGTATAGCTTATGATCATAAAATGAACATTGTTTTTTTTTATTCACGAATATTTAGCAAAGGGAAAGAACGTCAAAAATTAAGAGACAAAAGATTAAGTACAAATAAACTAAGAGATCTACTCGATAAACAGGCTTCGCAGGAAGTCACTTAGAGAAATTGTAAATGGTTTTGTTTCCAGTGAAGTGAATAAACTTTTCACAAATAAATATGAACGTCCTTTGTAAATAGCATGGTCATCTCATGGACTCTGTATTAGTTGGCAGGAGAACTAATTACATTTGAGTCTGGATTTTACACACTGTGCGATCTTGGGAAAAAATCATTTCCATCTTCTTGGATCAGTGGTTTCATGTGTAAATGTTTAAGGAGTAAATCGGCCCGAATTGTATAGATCGTCCAGATGTTTGTCATGTATACTAACGTGGTTTTCGATTAGAAGTAGGTTTCCTGCTACAACAAGAAATGACTCATCCAATTTTATACTGTGACAACAGATGCGGCACATCTGCACTGATCATGTTCTTGATTCATTTAGTTCGGTAATGCACTTTCCTCTGCTACGTGCTATGCATGTTAACATAGGCAGCTTACGCTGGCATTAGTTTTAAAACAAAAATAGTGAACCAGCTCACTACTAAAATCAGAAAAAACAGCAACGTATTAAGATGTTCGTGTTTCGTGTTTACAAAAACAGTAACATATTAAGATGTTCGTTTCATGTTTACAAAAACAGTAACGCATTAAGTTGTTCGTGTTTCATGTTTACAAAAACAGTAACGTATTAAGATGTTCGTGTTTCATGTTTACAAAAATAGCAACGCATTAAGATGTTCGTGTTTCATGTTTACAAAAACAGTAACGTATTAAGATGTTCATGTTTCATGTTTATAAAAAACAGCAATGTATTAAGATGTTCGTGTTTCATGTTTACAAAAACAGTAACATATTAAGATGTTCGTGTTTCATGTTTACAAAAACAGTAACGTATTAAGATGTTCGTGTTTCATGTTTACAAAAACAGTAACGTACTAAGATGTTCGTGTTTCATGTTTACAAAAACAGTAACATATTAAGATGTTCGTGTTTCATGTTTACATAAACAGTAACGTATTAAAATGTTCGTGTTTCATGTTTACAAAAACAGTAACATATTAAGATGTTCGTGTTTCATGTTTACATAAACAGTAACGTATTAAGATGTTCGTGTTTCATGTTTACAAAAACAGTAACATATTAAGATGTTCGTGTTTCATGTTTTTAACAAAAGAATCACTATTCACAGGTCGTTCTGAAATTTATAAAATTATAAGAATATGGTTTATATAGTAATATTATATAGACATGCTAATAATGGCGGCTTTGTTACGTACTGCATACAATGGTATTAAATAAAAAATTTTGAAGATTAAGGAAACACGTATCATACTACGTTTTACGTGTCCCCAAAAAAGTATCTACTTTTCTAATGTTTGCCCCACAACAGATGCGCTACTTTGCACTAATACAGATGCTCTGCGTTAGGCTTTTTACCTTCTGTTTCACGTGTACGCGTACGTCATATTATATACATTCAACAATTATCGAAAACACCTACTTTTACGTACGAATACGGATCACACCTAAAGATAGCTAGTAAGATATTCAGAATGTCTTCCTATTTGGGGTTAGCCAGTGTCGTACAGAGAAAGGATAGGCTACACACTGTAATATAAATGTATAATATGCGTAATACACGTACACACTACATAAACATTCAGTTTCTTGACAAAAAGAAAATAAGATATTTGGTCAATTATTGGTTAATGTTTTGTTACGAGTAATCGCTCAAGCTAGATGGAAGTCCGTTAACTAGATGAATTAAAGAGGTACAGTGTTCTAAGCTTTATTGAAACTTTGTTTGGTATAATAATACAGATTTGTTTGTTTTGAATTTCGCGCAAAGCTATACGAGGGCTATCTGCGCTAGCTGTCTCTAATTTAGTAGCGAAAGACTAGAGGGAAGGCAGCTAGTAATCACCATCCACCGCCAACTCTTGGGCTACTCCTTTACAAACGAATTGTGGGGATTGATCGTAACATTATAACGCTCCCACGGTTGAAAGAGCGAGCACGTTTGGTGGGCCGGGGATTCGAGCCCGCGACCCTCAGCTTGCGAGTCGAGTGCCCTAACCATCTGACCATGCTGGGCCTATACGTTTGTCTTAGAATTTTCGCGTAAAGCTAGATAAAGGCTAACCACCATAGCCAGTCTCTAATTTTGAGCTGATAGGCTAGAAAAAAAGGCAACTAGTAAACAGCAACAAGCGCCATGCAATTCTTGAAATACTTTTGTCTAATCAAACACTAGAATTTTATTATCACTCTCAGGAGCATGCCCACGATAGCTTATATTTAAATATAAATAAAACTTATGATAAAGTTCTTTCCACGCGTATAACAACCAAAATAAGCGTCACTTCAAATGAGATGGCGTAAACAATAGCAATAGAACAGAATAACTTATTTTACCCATGTACACAATAATATGTACTCGAAACAATGATCAGCTACGCTTGTGTACAGAGGAATAATTACACCGGATAAAAGGTCATTATCATTTAATACATATATAAAAATATATAAATGTTATTTTTCTCAGGATTGTGAGTTTTTGCTCTGACGAACTCAATTCGATCAAAACGACAAAAACAAAACAAAAAAAAAACTGTAACCAGGTTAGCGGAACACGGGTAATTGCATAGCAACCATGACTGCGATACCAAGTGCACGAACTACGTAATTTAACCGTTGCAAAATATTCTGAAAAATTATCCAAACAGAAAGGCTAAAGATACAATAATGATTCTCTTACAGTTCCAAGACAAGAACAATTTCGGAGCCGATGTCAAAGACATCATGTAGTTGTACGATGTTGTCATGGTGTGCTGACCGCAGAATATACACTTCTCGGTGTATGTCCTCAAGGGCCACGCCCCGTCTGCTGCTGGCGGTACGGCGCTTGCGGATGAACTTGGCGGCAAACTCTCGCCCAGTCGCTTTCTTCACGCATCGCTTGACGACAGCAAACTGACCACTAAAGATATAAAAGCAATGAAGGATTAGCAAAGTGGAATAATTATATATGATTAGCAAATTCTATACCTATAATACACACATACATAACCATGCTAGTTAAAATAGATTAAAGAAGTTTACAAATGTTTCACAGACGAAGAAACTCTGATAACATTATTTAATTTATTCACTTGTTATATTTGATTTAGAATCTAAACCTACAAGATTAAAGAAAACTTATCCTGGCAGAGGAATGTCCAATATTAAATTGACAAACAATGATTTATAAGCATAATGAAAATCATTTTACGTAGAGTACATACTACGTGTTTTAACAGAACACTGATTTGTCTTCTAGCAATGAAAGGAGCTACATAAAAGTTATTGAGGTAAATTAACTAGAAACCAGATAACTGAAGTCCCGAAGATTTGACTCGTTAGAATATATTTTCATCACTGCACACAATGCAAAAACAAATACTTGTTTCTTATAATCTTTTTTTTATTTTGTTTGAGGAGTTAGTTCTTATAAATCTCACTAGAAGTAGCTGAAGATGGTCAGTAGACCATAGAATTCTGCGACCTCAGCTATATTTAAAGCAAATGTTCCACCAACTGCAAAAAAAAAGGTAATTCTTGGATATGAGTTTGTCGGTATTAACACTTAACACTTAACCTCAAAAATTAATTTTCTACTAATTTGCAACTTCCCACACACATAGATCGTTACAATAGTGAAGTACCAGCAAAATATAAGTTTACCAGTAGAATTTTGGCATGTAAGAATACTCGCAAACTTTTGCAACTTGAAAGGCACCTTAAAGCAATACATAGGATAAACGACCGGATAAGAGACTCCTACCCCTACGTTTTACACTACTGACCAGAAACAAGGCAGCCAGTCAGCAGCGCCAGCCACCACATGGATTTTGGCCGGCTTTGAACTGATTCATGGAATTGACTGTCTCTGTTATAATGCACCCACAGAGCGTCATCAACAGCATCATGATGTTCACATCAGACCTTCCGATGATGCAGCCCAGCACACTAGCCACTAGGCCAATCCCACCCCTATTTATAGTAACACGCATTTCAGAATCTCATAATACAAAAGTACAAGTAACAAAGGTTGTACTCTTAACACTGATGAAATATAATAATACAGCTGCTAAATTTTGTAACAGACGAATGTAAGCGAAGAAGGGATATACATAATAGATTTATCTCAGAAGCTTAAATAATCTGAATACATTGATTTTATATATATATACACGATTAATATTCGTCTCTGCGCCATACTTTCTACTACACGCATCCTGGTGGTTTCAGCTCTATAGCTGTTTTTCATTGAGTGGAGTGAATTTACACGTTTTGTCACCATATTCACTGTATTATAAATTAATACTTTTTTACATGATAGTTTTTCAAATTTGAGATAATTCACATTACTCATTTTTCCAGCATATTTTAACCAGTAATATTATCATATTAGAAATGGCTAACATTAAATACGCTTGCCTGAAATATTTTCAGAAATTCATTAGCATCGCTGTGATAACAATTATTCATTTTTTACTTGCACGTTCTACAAGATCCGATTTCTGTACACATAATTATAACGAACCTGGTTTCAGACAGTTATTAATCAGCTATAACGACACCCAACTAACTATCCAATCACCAATGAAAATATACTAACATTAATTCAGATGATTAATGGTCTAGGAAAATAAAAAAAAAGTTCTATAAAAGTTTGACCTTGCACTTCCTGTGTTGAATGCTACCACAAGAAAGCATGGAATGAGCCTGAATAAAATACAAAATAATATATATGTATATAGACACACATACATACACAAAGGTTGGACTGAAACAAGTCTCAGTATAAACGTTTAGGCTGTGGGAGCACCACAACCTACAGCTGTGCCAGTTGGTACAGGTGTTTGAAACGTATAAGTAGAAAACAAACAAACAATAAAAACATAGGTAGCTCTGCAAGGTGACTTTGAAACTGAATTGCAGTTAAAAATGTTAATCTTATGTCAGAACTTCGTCATTCACTCATCGATTAATGAGATTATACCATTTAACAAACGTTGATATCTGAGCAAAAAATTATATTCAATATTACGTGTTTCATATCCTTCGTGTTGCTGTCTCATGTAGTCTGGAGTCTTAACGAAATGGACAGAGGACATACTGAACATGTTAATCTTATGTCAGAACTTCGTCATTCACTCATCGATTAATGAGATTATACCA
>NW_013669373.1:80691-95137 GCF_000517525.1 Limulus polyphemus
TGAGCAAAAAATTATATTCAATATTACGTGTTTCATATCCTTCGTGTTGCTGTCTCATGTAGTCTGGAGTCTTAACGAAATGGACAGAGGACATACTGAACATGTTAATCTTATGTCAGAACTTCGTCATTCACTCATCGATTAATGAGATTATACCATTAACAAACGTTGATATTTGAGCAAAAAATCATATTCAATATTACGTGATTCATGTCCTTTGTGTTGCTGTCTCATGTAGTCTGGAGTCTCTTAACTAAATGGACAGAGAACATACTGAACATGTTAATCGAACATTATAAGAACGATTTGCATGTCGTCGCAGAGCGAGCAGTCGTACCACAGTGGACACATTTAGTACATTTATACTTAGTTCACGAACAATTCCTAACCATTTAGTATTTAACATATGTCACAGTCTTTTACAAGGAAGGACACTATTTTTTAATCTCAAGGAAGATTTTCGAATAGTAGGTCCGTTTTATGCGATTAGCGTAATGATTTATTCTAACCTATACCTCTGCTATAGTTTATTCTATACCTATACACAACAATATGATTAAAAACGCACTTAGATTTTTCGGCAACAAATTTTAAAAGAAAACACGATACCTTTAACTTAATTTGAACGATTTACGTGATTATACAATTATTAATTTGCTGCTTCAAAAATCGATACTTGATCCAGACAAATGGCATATTTCAATGTTCTTGAAGCTTTCTACATGTAAAGTTTTCTTTGAAGCTTACTTCCACAAACAGCGAATACTCATTATTATATATATACAGACACACATACATATATATTCACTTGAGTTGAGATGACAAACCCCTTTTACAGAAGTAGAGTGTCAGGTTTTATATAGGGGTCGGATTCTTTAGAGTAGGTGTCTGTGACTTGTTGGTGATAAATTTCAACAATAAACAAACATCACCCAGTCCACTTGTTTTAAAATAATAAATTAAAACAAATCAGACGCATATGCAAATGCTCGTTACACTGTTGGTTATCACAGTTGTTTCCAAAGCTTTAAATAATTGTCTCTTTTTTCGTCAAAATCCACACAAGCTGGTTCAGTTACTCTAGAATACAATCTGACAAAACGAATTATTCTTCTTGCTCTGTTCTTACAATACAGTGTGTGATAACTTCCCTTCAAAATCACCACTATAGCTGTTGGTTACCATAGTTGTATCCAGAGCTTTAAATAATTGTCTCTACTTCGTTTCTACCACACAGTCCAATTCAATTACTTTAGAACACAATTGACAAGTTAATTTTCTCTACTCTGTTATTACAATACAATCTGTGAAAAATTCACTATAAAATTCGCCACTATACAGTCTTTGTGGCTAAACTCAATCACGCAGTCTATATCTATTATACCCCGACAGAGGTCTAGAACGTTCCATACACTACTAGATATCAAGATGCAATAATACTCAAACTGAAACAGTAGTGTATATCTAACACAATGCTGTGTTTAAGTTTCATAGTTCTGGCAGTCCACAACATTCACCTCTTCACTCTCGTGATTTAACTTTCAATTTATCTTCTGAAATTTTTATGTCACGCTTATAACAGTGACTTCATGCATACGTTAATTACACAATCGTATTTTATTCATTGTCTTAACCAAATTATGGTGTACAAATAATTTTTACAATTATGAATATATTCTTCTCATTGTATCTTATTTCCAGTTATGATTTACAAATGGACATTACCATTATAACATTGTGTACGAACTGTCCCAATTATAATTTACATGTGGACTTCACCATTATAAAGTGTCTCATCTCCATTTATAAAATACAAAGGGATATTAACACTGTTACGACAGCGGAAGTCATGTGACGCTGGTAATACGTCATGAGATTCTCGAAGGATCTTGAATTGTCCTGGCAACTCTTGTCTGTTCCAGACGCCCTCTTTTTTAGTATATAATCCCGGCAAATAAAGCAGAATGAGACAGATAGAGAGATTGAAGATAGAGATAATCGAGTCAAGCCGTAAGTAAAGTGTGTGAATCCCTGTGATTTATAGCGTGTGTTCATGAAAGTAGTCAAGTTTAAAGTGACTATGGAAATTCTGTCTATTGCAAAGTTGTATCGTGAAAGAATAAACTAGTTTTAATTAAGAAAGGCCTTGTATCGCTGAAGTTTCTCGGAAAGCTAACTGTAGTAAATAATTCATGGTTTGTAACATATGAAATTCATATATGTCAAACAACCCAACTATATATTATAATAATACTCAGTTTTTGTCTGTCCTGTAAATACGTGCACCATAGTTACTGTTAGTATCTAAGTGCGCATGTAAAAGAATGCAGATATAAATATACTGTTACGACAGCGGAAGTCACGTGACGCTGTTAACACGTAATAAGTTCTAGAAAGATCGAGGAACATCATGAATAATCCAGTATTTGCTAGGTGCCCTCTATTCTTGTATATAAGTGCGCCAGGCAATTAATCAGAATTGAATAGCGGACACAGAGATTGAAGATATAGACGGACAATCGAGTCAAGCGCGGTAGTAAGTAAAGTGCGTGAATCGTTCGTTGAGAATTATAGCGTGTGTTAAAGTGACTGGGGAAATTAAGTGCATTGCAAAGTTGTATTGAGAAAGAATAAACTAGTTTTATTTAAGAAAGGACTTGTATCGCTGAAGTTTATCGGGAAAAATTTCTACCGGAAATTATCAAACGAGCAGAGACGTAACAATACTTTAGTAGACATTTTGTACAACAACAGATTAAAAGCTTATCAAAGTTTTCAAAGAGGTCTAACGTTAGGCCATAGAATAGCATTGTAAGTTTATTTATTTATAGGATTAAGTACGGTAAAGTTTCGCCGTAACTAAACTAATGCATAAAACATACACAAATTGCAGTGTTACTTTATCTCTTTATCGAATATAGGCTACTTAGTAAGGGCTTAACTAATGTTAGGCCTAAAACAAGTGGACTTATAGATTTCGGTGTCTGCAATTAGAATTCTTTTGTATTATTCTAGAAATCTTGTGTTTAAAAAGTGCTAGTACTACTGCAATAAAGATACTAATATTAGCGTAAATTTTTAGCGGGTATCTGCTAGTAGTAAATATATAATAAAATAAATAATTTCGGGTTGATACCTTATGAAGTTTACACGTATCAGAGAAGCCAACTATAGTACACAGTAAGAAGTTTGTAACCTATGAAGCAGTTATTTAATTATAAATTTAATTATTTTAATAATAACTTGTAACTAAAATGAATTGCGCTCATAAACAACAATGTGTTATACAGAGCTTAAGATGTAATAGAAAATACGATAATTTTTTAAAGCAATAAAGAAAGTAGTATGTAAATTATAACTTCTAAAATGTAATTTATGATAACTTCAGGGTATAAATATAGTGTTGTAATGACCACTTACTGTGAACGACAAAAAAAAAAAGATAGTTCGTAAAGAAATTACTATCTGCACTACTTCAGCCACAATACGACCAAACCTGTTATTTATCATACGTGTACCTTATAATAACTTCAAGGTATGGATAAAGTGATAATCACCAATTAGTGCCAAAAGAGAGAGAGAAAAAAAAATGTTTGTGTACAGTTTGTGACGTACTACCAATTCTATTACGAAACTAAAATAAATACCATATAATATTAGTAGTTTTTAAACGATGAATGTACGTTTTCGGACAAATTTTAAAGTAATTTAAGAACAGTTAATAACACATCTGATTTTATTTGTTCATTAACAACAACAGTAGATAAAAACTAATGACACTAACGTGATTTTCAACATACTCACAAAGTAGTTGACCCATTCACTTGTTGTTAAAGATACATAAGACAACTATTAGAACATAAAAACCTGTGGTATTCAACACAAAGTAGTTGACCCATTCACTTGACAAGTTGTGAAAGATACATGAGACAACTATTAGAACATAAAAACCTGTGGTATTCAACACAAAGTAGTTGACCCATTCAATTGTCAAGTTGTGAAAGATACATGAGACAACTATTAGAACATAAAAACCTGTGGTATTCAACACAAAGTAGTTGACCCATTCACTTGTCAAGTTGTGAATGAGACAACTATTAAAACATAAAAACCTGTGGTATTCAACACGTTCTAGCCTTACAGCCATAGTCTCTTCTTTCTTCAAAAAACATGATAAATACATTTAGCGCTTTTCATAGACATTACCCGAAGAAGGTAAAATGTCATTGGAGGGGGTAAGATATCTATCTTTTCATTCTCCTATGTATGAACAATTTATATTCTTGATTAAAAAAAAAAACAACCAAGTTAGTGAATTTCACCGTTTTTCTAAATTATTTAAAACAATGTAGATATTTGATTCCAATTCTTATCGTTTGGATATCCAGTTATCTTAAAGACTAAGTCAACGGGGGAGGCAAGATACTATAATCATAACATATCATAAGCAAGAAATTTATTTATAGTTGTACTTATGGCAAAGCTATTAAGGCCGTTCTAAATTTGGAATACTTGACAGAGAGCAGTCAGCTAGCCAGCCAGAAGGAATTGACTGTAACTCTCATAATACACACAGTTTGAAGTGTGGGGAATATTTTGTGGTAGCTCCGAATTCGAAAACTCTCCCACAGGGCCAACACACGCCCAAAGAAATTAATATAAAAAATTTAAACAACTCAAACGCTTTATAATGTGGAATATATCTTATCGTGATACACATATCTTAATTTTGCTGGACACATAAACTTTATGGGCAACATTTAAGCTTTTAAATACAGTCACAACCACACACAAATGTGTGTATAATGACGAAACCTAGAGTTTCTAGTGCTTACACCCCAGCATTGTTTAGTCGCCAAAAGGATGGTAGGTGCAGAGGTTCCGAAGAATTCAGGAGAAGTGATACAATAGACTCGTTCATCGATAGGGTTACACACACTGTTGAAGGCCTTTCAATTTGGAAAAAAATTCTCCGCCCACCTCAGCAAAATGGCAAAAAAATAAAAAAGGAGGAGGGGTAGGGGAGAAACGAAGCTTTGGACCAAACTAAATCTCAAATCGTAGCTTCCTTCCATTTTTCATGGGCAACAATGGCTATTCCAGAAGTCCGATGAAACTGTGCAAAATCTGTCACAAATTGAAGCGTAAAATGAATGTATTTCCAATCGGATCTATTTTTCAGATAGTAAAAACAGCCAGCCTTGACTACTTTAAAAAGACGCAATGTACAATAAGTTGAAGAAATACATCTCTGTTCTGATTCTAAACGTCACTTATTCGTGTCTAATAAATAATCAAAAAACTCTACGAATCTTTTTTGTGCAGCACCTATCATACATCAGTATTTGAGATAACATTCTTCAAAAATAACTGCCACGTTATTGGGATACACAGATATGGAGTTATAACTTTATTATAAACATCAGCAGGCAACTTCTCTAAGCCTGTACAGATCTGTTACTAGGGGGTAACACAAACTAAATTTAGGAGCATTTACCGCTTTTGGCGCAAAATTTTCGGCACCCAACTTCAAAAAATCATGTCATGAAAAAGTATTTAATAGGCCCTTCAAAAGCCAGTAGGGGACATTTTGGTTGAAAAAAACAACAACAACTACCCAATCCGGTTTTTCTTAATTTGAACCGAAATTTTTTGGACATTATTATTGGCTAAAAAGAAGGCAATTCCCACACTCTTTTAGCGAAAGGTGATTTGGAGTGGTAAGTTGACTGAAATCCGTCAGCGCATCACGAGATTAACGGCCAAGCACAAGAAGCATGGAAGTCTCTAAATGACATGCAGAGGTATTCAGGAACCGTTTAGAACCACCTTGGTAGATATTGCACAGCAAACCGAGTACAATATTATGCCTGTAGCTGCTTTCAAAGTGTTCCTGCCTGCTTACCCTACTGCTAACTATCGTGATGCTTCGACCTTCCCTACCGAATCGCAGGTGAAATCGATAGTATCTCAGTTGAAAGCTAAGCACAAAAAGGTGATAGCAAAAGCATAAAAGGTTGGAAATTGCATAATTAATGACGCTGAAAATGTGGCTTTATTGATATATATATACTGCATTTACTGTCAGCGGGTAGATCTTAGAACTAGCTTGTATGGAGACTTGAAAATGCTGTATTTCACTTAAAATTTATCATCAAACGAAAACTTGTCTCGAAGTTATCTCGAAAAGATACATCCAAAACCACCCTCTTTGGGAGCTTCTGAATTTAACATACTTTTAATATTCAATACTCCTTGGCTCGTGAGGGATGTGTTAAAAGTATTTATTAATTTTTATTTTATTTTTTATTTTTTTCGCTTCGAGTGCTCTGTACAATCCCCATCTCAAATTCTCGGCAAGTTTCCACTAAGCATCTGGTCTGTGTCGGTGTTTTAGTCGTTGTGCGCGACCTGGAAGGGTTAGATTCAATCTAGACCTCTTCCTCCCTCCCTGAGTATTGTTAACAAACTGTCAAAATGTTATGAAATTATTCAAGAAATCAGAGCTTGACCAATAACGTAAAACAATGATTTTACTTCCTTCTTCAGGGCCATATCCATGAACATACTGTCAATGGCATTTAGTGCTATTTTACTATTTCTCTTTATATTGTTGTATATTCTCGCAAAGAGTTCCATATTAAACATTTCTCTTCATTCAGTCGTATAAATTCGCAAAAAGTTCCATAGCGAAAAGACACTTTTTTCACTTGAAATAATTGTCAGTCGCATATTTCACACATAAAAAACATTTTAAATGCATAAGTGATACTTAATTCTATGCGATATGTTAAGGTCTAGTACAGGAGGACGTTTTCTTATGTAAACATTGAGTGGGTTTGTTTGTTTGAATGTATGCACAAAGCTACACAATGGGCTATCTGTACTCTGCCCACCACGGGTATCGAAACCAGGTTTCTAGCGTTGTAAGTCCGCAAACATACCGCTGTGTCACTGGGGGCCATTGAGTGGGAAAAGATACTTAGGGATATGATCATGATGTATAATATAGTGATCTATCACGGAAGCTTGCCTCGTTTGCGCTGGATTACCGCCGCCCAAGTTAGTTTTTCATATTACCCTCTGATAACTAACCGTAAAGTTAAAATATAGCAATATACAAATTTCTGACTCATTACATTCCAAATAACAGCAAATTTTGTGAAGAATAATCACCGAGGAGCGAAGTAGTGGTAAAAAACGCAAAAATGCCCATAAAAACTGCAAACCGCAAAACTGAAAATTTGTATGTATCTCCCCATGGACCCAATAAACCTGCATACCTATTTTGGTGAAGATCCATAGACAGACGACAGACAGTACTATTATATTTATATAGATTCAATGGTTTTCTAAACATTGTCGTATTTTTCTCACAATTTCTGTTTAATATCAGTGCCAAAGGGTAAAGAGATAAACAGGAAGGAAAATACAATGTTATCCTTCATGCATACATGATGTGTGCATGTAAATCCCTTACTCAGGGCCAGATTAAGGAATTGAAGGACTAGAGAAAAAATTTTTAAGTCAATTACAATTCAACACTATTTATTATGTACAATTTGAACAATACACAAGTGAAGGGAAGATAGTATACACAATACTAATTCTAACGTTTATAATAAATATATAGTAATGACAACGAATTTCTTATTTTTTGTTGTAGTTATATTGCTGAGCAAATGTTTATGAAAGAACAATCTGTACGATCATATTAACGAAAAATTACAAAATAACAAGTTTATACGAAAAGACTAAAATCGCTGTTGTTGCAGTGACATCGAGTTGCAAGCACGTGGTTTTCAATGAGACATCCAGTTTTTGATTTTTTTTTCTTATAGTTGGTGGATCCTTCAACCCGGGAGAATTGGGGCAATTGAACCCATTCGCCTTCCTCCCTCTAGTTCAGGTTCTGCCCTTACTAAATTAGAGAGTGTTTATGTAATTAAGCCCCAAGCTTCTTGCTTTTTCTTGTTTCTAGCAAAGAAAAAATGTTAGCTAAAGCTTTCTCAACTTGTTGCCAAATCATTTACATTTGTATAATTTATAATTTACACTTTTATTTTCAAGTAACATTTATCTATGTCACTATATATCTATAAGACTCACAAGAACAAAAAATTGTGATTTGCACTAAGTTCTGTTTGCAATTCAATTGTGGTACTTAATCATCATCTTAATGGGACAGGTTCAAAATGTCATAATTAATCTACGAATAGGTGAAGTAACCTTGTTATAATTTATTGGGCACTGCTAGTTATCATATACATTTCCGTTATAGTGAACGCGGTGTGCCTTCGTAAGGAAGTTGAGTTCTTCATTCAAGCATCCTCAATTCCCATGGTACAGCTATACTCATTATTCGCTGGCTCGTTCAAGTTCTTCGCTCCATTATTTTAACCTAAACAACGTACAGAAGTAAAGTGTGAGACACATCTATACATTCACTTTTATCACATGTCCAATCTGTATGGGTTTATAACCCTCCTTTATTTGCAAACATGGTTCTGGTTCTTTAACCTCTTATTGTATAACTCGGCGCCAGGGTAGTAGTTGCAGTATAACCACCAATCAAATAAAAGTGTTATATATGTATATATATATATATATATATAAAGGTAGTAATTGCAGTATAACCACCAATCAAATAAAGTGTTGTGTGTATATATATATATATATATATATATATCTATAAGATAAATTTGCACCAAATTCATCTATACTCATTTATACAAACTAAGTAGCCTTTCTTAAAAGGTAAGCTTCATAATATATAAGACTTATTAATTCAGTAACCTACAAGTTATACTATTCTATTTAGTGAACGTTTTCATATGGTTTTGTGTACTTAGGAAACATCTGTGAAGAACTTTTAACCAACAGGTTTTAATACATATAAAAAATCAAAACTATTGTGTACATTAAGACTCACTTGTGTCCTGTAGAACTCTGTTAGATTACTAAAACTTATAGTCACGTAGTGTAGCATCAAAACCTTATCTTTTGCTTGTTTGCTGTTAAGCACAAAACTAAATAATGGGCTATCTGTGCTGTGCCCACCACGGGCATCTAAACCAGGATTACAGCGTTATAAGCCTTCAGACTTATCGCTGAGTCACTGGAGGGCAAAACATTAACTGTATTCTGTGAATAAACGGTGTTCTAAACTATGTTCTATTTTTGGACTTTTTGGTCGTTTGCCTGAATAACAATTGAATTAAAATGTAGGCCTTTTCATTTTTTCTTTATACAATTTATATATCACGTCACAGATGAGTTGTGTTCTTTTGTCATTTTTCGCGCAAAGCTATCTGCGCTATCTGTACTTAACTTAAAAGTTATAAACTTTTCTTGGGTTAATTACTTCATTTAATTCATATCGGCGAATGCTGTAGTTCAGATACCTAATACTCGTTTTCTATTGGAATTCTTTAAAAACCTCCCTGTAATAGTTTATTGAGTTACGTTTAATTGCTGTTTGGCATTTACAAACAAAATATATCAAAACACTAACAAAAGTATAATTGTAAAAGGTGTTATTTATGGATCATTTTTCAGATCAATGAGTTTTATAACTTATTTTCATTTTCAGTTTAACTTCAGATTTCATCATTTTAATTTTACGTCAGTTGGAATACACGAAAAACGTTCATAAGCTGTTTTAGATAAAAATCCAAAATAATATTTACAATTTAACGCTGTTAAATATCGGAATATCTCAACTTGCAGTTATATTTTCATGTTAATCTCGCGGTATTCACTGGCCGTCATAAGAAGTAAATCGTTAACTAACATTTCTAAAATATCGTGTTTTATTTCATTTGTAATTAAATTAACTGGCCGTTGATTCTGCCATTAACTTTTGAACCAAACGACTTCCACTGTCACAACGCCAAATCTAGTGTGAGTTCGCTCATGATAAAATGTTAAACTTCGTATCATACTTTGGCAAATTTAATCGTTATAAAAATGTCTATAATAAATGCGTCACTCAAAAACCATGCAACTTTTCAGTAACAATAACGTGTTCAACTTCATGATATGCATCATCCTACTGATTGAAGGTTACACTCATGTATAACTCACTTCTATAAATTATAATTGTCTGATGAACTCAGGTGCTGAATAGTTCATTTAAAAGCATGTTTTTACTATACAGGAAGTAGAACTTAAAGGATACCGCCAACTATAGTATACCCACAACATTGGAGTTGTGTGACCTGTTAACTTACACCTAACCAAACAGGTTCTCCAGGGAAGTTTGGTTAACAACGACTCACCAGGAAGAAAGTCTCTGGCCGAAGGAAGGTGAACGTCCTCCGCCTTGCGGCCTGATTCGAGACAGTTAATACCACATTGAGGCGGCGGCTGTGTAGACGTCTCAACATGAACCAGTTACGTTTTTGTGTGTGCGCGTTGGACGTTCTCTTGTACGTATCCAGTTTTTCATTTAAGGGCTATTTTACCGAAGAAATCATAAAAAAAATTAAAACAGCATTCCTAAGGTTCTGTATTAATAACGTTGTTGAGTACATGTTTGTTTTATTTGTTCACAACAGGTAACAAAAAACACAAGTGAGTGTTAGTGGCATATGCACATAAGAAAAGCTTTATTTCTGGAAAAATAATTAAATTTAAAACTGAAATTACATAATCAACTTACAAACAGTTAATTTTTTTTTGGTTTTTCAAGGATGTACAAACACATTAGGTTAAAATTTCTGTGTCCCAGAAACTCATTCAATTTTGATGTGAACACAAGAATTGCAATGAAGTAGCGAAAAAAACCGGCTTAAAATTTCTGTGTCCCAGAAACAAATTCAATTTTGATGTGAACACAAGAAACAAGAATTGCAATGAAGTAGCGAAAAAACCCGGCTTCTTTCAACATGTGGATTATGCCAAGGACTAGCCAAGAATGAAACATTCTTTGATCACACATACTACTAATATGAATGGAACCAGATACGATTACACACTTACAAATTAAAAGACAAACAAAAACAGAAACTAATGTGTCTGTGTGTGTCATGCTTTTGCATGAGTAAAAAAGAAAAAAGAAATTATGATAGTTTATTAATCCAATCCTACACATGGAAAAGGGCAGAAATGTTTTCTGTTTATCATATCTATGTGCAAGTTGGTTCTGTAAGTTTAAAGATATAAGTAGAAAGAAGTATTTGCCATATCTGAATGTTTCTTTCTTACTGAAATAACCATGGAATTTTTTTCTATTTATAAGTTATAAATGTAAAATTAAAAAAAAAAATGACTATTGCTAATTAATTGAGTATCTATGCTGTAATAATTTTTACTACAAAGTACAGATTTACTGCTGAGATTTATTTCAATTTTGTTATGAAGTTTACGCATGTAGGTCAGTCTGAAGTATTGTCAAATTCAAAAGTCTGTTATATTTTAACTATACCTATTCTTTGTTTCACAAAACAACAGGGTAAGATAATTTCAGTTTGGGTTTCCATAATCACTAAATAAACTACTTGCCTTACCTCTCTTTTAATCCTTTAGGTCATGAAAATAGGATATGTACAATAAACAGTGAATGATTACATTATTTACACACAATTGTTCTCGATATTCATATTCTTACATAAATGAATTAAAATTCCCTTTACTAAATTTTTAAAATGATAATTTTTACCTCTTTTTTTTTCCCCTGTAATTGTGTGTTTATACCTTTATGTTTTCTAATTACATGAAGCATAAAAAAAAATTGCTGTAAGAATTCAAGAAAAATACAAACTGGAAGTTTTCAAATAATAATAAAATAAAGGAAGAAATTGCACAAAACAAATTTTTTGTCATAAGGTTGTAATTCGCAAGTATGAAAGACAGGTTGTAACTTTATTGGTAAAACCATTTTTTTTATTAAATTATTTTAAAACCAGAACACATAAGAAAGTATGAATGTTTTTGCATAGAAAAATACTGTAAAATTTGAGTACAAATGTACATATGCAACAATGAAAAATACTTAAAAAAATGAATCTATTTTGAAATTTGTGACAAATAAAATGCATGGATTTTAATAAGAAAAATTAAATCAAAATACAAGAAAGGTTTTTGTTGTTTTTTACAACCACCCACCTATGAAAAAGATACTTCAACCAATAAAACCAAATACCAAAGTAATTTTGACAGAAGCAACAATAACAACCAATAAGCCTACATGAAAAAAACATTCTAAAAGTTGGGGATATGGTAAAAACTCATTTGGAACACATAAAAAAACAAGACTCTATGATGTGTGGAAGCACATAATTATCTGTGACTTACCAACATATGGTTTTTATTCATTTCTATCAAGACTTCTTGAACCTTCATGTTTTTCTAACATTATGAACTCGCACTTACAAACACCTTTGGTCACATAAAAGTCAAAACAAACATAGTAACAAAAACTAATAAAATTATTACAGATTCACAGAGAAAAATTAACAAAAACAATTGTGGGTAAAAATAAAACATTAGAAGAGCAAAATCAGTAGAACTAAGAGAAAATCCACTTTTCAAATACTAGGATGTAGTATTTAGATAATAAGGTTTCATGCAATAGTATGAAACTAAGAAGACAAAACAAAACTCCAAGATACTCTCCAAGCCTACGTGTAAAGAGATAAGACGTATGACATAAGTGTCCCCATTGTAAAAATCATCACACTAGCAAGACACATGTAAACTGAACAGGAAGTACCAACAGCTGTTGGAGGAGTGACAAATATAATGTATGCCACATATACCAAACAGGTAAGAACTTGTTTCAGCATAAGACTGCCTTGACACATGTAAAAAGTTGTATACAACATTGAAAAAAGGCAATGAAGTTTCCAAAACCTGGTTTTGCTTGGTTTATACAGTCTTTTCTTCACTAAATAGTGTGCTTGTGGATCTGTTACAATTAAATATCCTGAATTTCTTCATACATGTTAATTTTTAGTATAATTTTATTTTATTCAATTCAAAAAGTACCAATACCAACATGCAATAAACTAAAACTTTAATCTATTTAAAACAGTTAAATCAAAAACTGCTCAAACAATTTCAATGTCTTGGTTTAATCTGTTTGGCCATGGTATTTACAACTATCTTATATGTCCAATTTTTCAGAATTTATGTTTATTCTTTTGTCTTTATGCAGATTTTGAAAGACAATGTTAAGCCTTAGTTAATATAAGCAGTGTCCATGTAAATTTAACCACTATATAACGCCATACAAACAAAAAAAAGATTAGCTTTATACTTGAATAATGTTGAATAATATTTTAGTACGCTTCACTTTTACAAACAAGCTTCTCATTATGACAAAAAACCAAAAATACTATTAATCATTCCTGAACAAAAAAGCCTATACAAAAAAGAATATTTAATTTTACACAATATATTTCACATAATCAAAGAAAAAAGAAAATCCCTACACATTTAGAATTTCAACAAATGTCAAATTTTATTATAAGATTAGCATATTTATAAAGCAAAAGGTGATGAATACCACAGTATATGTATTGTTACAACAGCGACGATGGGAGCATGCATGCTGGAGTTTCTAGAAGGATCATGACTTTTACTGGCAACTCTAGTCTGTTCCAGGCACTCTCTTTTTTAGTATATAAGCCCGGCAAGTAAAGTGAGACAGAATTGCATAGATAGAGAGATTGAAGATAGAGATAATCGAGTCCAGCCGTAAGTAAAGTGTGTGAATCCCTGTGAATTATAGTGTGTTTTTTATAAAAGTAGTTAAGTTAAACTGACTATGGATATTCTGTGTATTGCAAAGTTGTATTGAGAAAGAATAAAGTAGTTTTATTTAAGAAAGGACATGTATCGCTGAAGTTCATTGGAAAGAATTTATACTGGAAATTAACAAACAGAGATGTAACAAATTGGTGTCAGAGAGTGGAAAGAAAAAAAAAATGGAAACCAAAGGTGGCAAATCAAACTACAGCTTAGCAGATTTGATGGCAGCAATACAAGAACAGCAAAAGAACCAAGAAGAACAAGAAGAGAGACAATAGCAGTGGTAAGAAAACCTGCAACAGCGGCAGCTCGAACAGAAAAATAAACAAGAGAGATTACAGCAGTTGTTGGAGGTAAAAGAAAAGAAACAAGAAGAGAGACAACAGCAGTGGCAGGAAAACCAGCACCAGTGGCAACTAGAACAAGAAGAACGTGAAAAGAAATGGGAAGAAAGACTCCAACAGTTGAGAGAAAGTCAGCACACACAAATGGAAAAGATTAGTAAATTTCAAAGTGAATTAAATACATTAAAGGATGATTTACTGTCTTACAAGGAGGATACATTTACCATATACCTAATCAGCCTCAGACAACAGGAAACCCCTTCCAGACCCTGCAGCAAAACCCTAATGCAGACATCTTCAGTCCTGTCAGGAGTCACATTCCAGACATGAGTGTCAGCAATAGGGGT
>NW_013669373.1:95822-96618 GCF_000517525.1 Limulus polyphemus
GGCCAAAAGTGCAACTTTGTCCATAGATTCTGCATCTCAGCAAACCCTTGTGAGTATCAAGGTGCTAGATCACAAAGGAGTACCAGAAGACATACAGCTCTGTAGTGTGACAGGACATTATGCAAGGTTGTGGGGACCGGTGTGGGTAACTATTGAGCTCATGGGCTTAAAAGACAGACACAAAGTATACTTGGCTGACATTGAAGACCAATGAATATTAGGGTTGGACTACTTACTACCAAGGAAGTGTGTAGTTAACTTCGATAAAATGATGTTTGGGAACAACAAAGGCCAAAGTCCGGTAAGTGTTGCTGCATCTGTCAGAGAAGATAATTTGGGGTAGAATAAAAGAACATCCCCAAGGTAGTCCGATGTTTGTAGAAGCAGCAGAAGACCCATCCAGGCCAGCTTATGTGAAGATTGGAAGGTCACTTGTGGTGGGCCATCAAGTAGTACCCATAACAGTGGGTAATTTCTCTAAATGTGAGCAGACACTTAAGAAATGGGTATTGCTGTGTGTGTGCCAGGAGGTAGAGCTAGTCAGTGTTAAAGCAAGAATACAACTATAAAGAAAGGACATCCACTCCCAGAACATTTAACTGACCTCTATAGGAAGAACATAGTCCATTTGTCATCATCACAGGCTCTTCAATTTAGAGAACTCTTGGCGAATTATGCAGATGTCTTTTCAAAAGGAGATCATGACCTCGGCTGCATAGAGCTTGTGGAGCACAGAATAAACACAGGCAATCACCGTCCAATAAAGATCTCTCCAAAGAGAATAGCTCCGGCAAAG
>NW_013669373.1:97493-101185 GCF_000517525.1 Limulus polyphemus
GTAACCAGGTGCCATCAAGCTGAAGTCAAAGTGACTGAAGGAGTTGATGATGGTGAAGGGGAACCAAGTATAGACATTAAATCAGAGCAGGAGAAAGACCAAGATTTGAAGCCAATAATTGATTTTCTCCAAATAAGTGTTTTGTGCCCTGCTTGGGAGAAGGTGTCTAGCTGAAGCCCTGTGACAAAGAACTATTGGGCACAATGGGACCAGTTGAAGCTTGAAGATGGTAGTCTTCTCCACAGATGGGAAAGTGACGACCTGGCAAACAGTTATACGGAGAATATTACAGGAAGTTATGCTGCGTCAATTCCATGACAGTTTAACAGGAGTGTCACCTATGGCAGAGATTTTACTGGATATGTATGAGGCAAGATGTGGATGAATGGTGCAGGACCTGCAATACATGTTGTGCTAAAAGGGGACCCAAGCATAAGGGACGTGCTCCAATGAAATTATATCAAGTTGGTGCACCAATGGAAAGAGTAGCCATTGACATTGCTGGTCCTTTGCCTCAAACTCGTGCTGGAAACAAGTACATTTCTGTGGTGATGGATTATTTCACCAAGTGGCCTGAGGCATATGCAATACCAAATCAGGAAGCTATAACTGTAGCTTCAGCTATTAGTGATTTCTTTTTCAGATTTGGAATGCCATACGAACTGCATTCAGATCAAGGTCACAACTTTAAATCAGCTGTGTTCCATAAATGCTGCAAGTTGGTTGGCATACGAAAGACCAGGACGACGCCACTCCACCCACAGTCTGATGGGATGGTAGAAAAGTACAATTGGACACTGGGACAGGAATTGGCAAAGTTTCGTAATAGCCATCAAGATGACTGGGATATCTTACTTCCCTCCACTGTTGATGGCCTATAGAACAGCAGAGCATGAAGCCACTGGATACACTCCAGCAAAGTTGATGTTTGGTCAGGAACTTCGGTTGCCAGTGGATCTGATAACAGGATGCCCACCTTACGAAGAGTTGCCTGAAAATGTGTCAGAGTTCATGAAAGTGTTATTGGAAAGGATGGATGATATTCACCATCAAGTGCGTTCCAACTTGAAAACGTCTGCTGATTCCATGAAGCTAAGTTATGATAAGAGATCTACTGAAGTCAGCTTTGTACCAGGAGACAAGGTGTGGTTGAATAATCCCAGGAAAACCAAATGGGAGCTGCTTTTAGTTGCTCCTTATACTTTCAATCTCTCATTGTAAAGTCTGCATGTCTAGCCAAGCACCCCCACTTTGCAACTCCTTCTTGCACTACTGACTTTAGGCATACAGTGCACGACAGCTTTTACAGTATAGACAAAGCTCTGATATTATGTTTTCTCATATACTATTTTCTCTGGATATCAGTACTTTTACATCATATATATATATATTCAATTAACAATTTTACCTTTCTGTGATACCCTGTGCAAGTCACAATTCTAATTTTTTCTAAAGAATATTACTTTTTTCAGAAAAATTTGAAATATTTTACTTGATACTTAATGATATATTACTGAATTATATATGTATATATATGTTACTTAAAAATATTCTGCCATGTCAGATATGATGCTTGGAAATGCACACCACACTTTCAACATTATTTTACCTCGTGAAATGTATATACTTTTGAAGTGAAAGAAAATAAAATTCTCAGTTGAAATATATGTAAAACTATTTCCCAACACAGTTTTCAAAGTATTGTCGGTACTGTACATGTAATTGTAATAAAATCTTACTCCTTTTCCAAACTCATCCAATCAAAAATTATTTTTCTATGCTTTGAACATACAGCTAATATTTCATATCTGTTTTGTATTCTCATTTATATTACTTTACTAGTATTGCTACAAAAACTTCTCTCACAGTTTTCATCAACATAATCTATTCATGAAACAAATTAAGATTATTTGTAAATATACACACAAAACTAAATACAGAATAATATACAAATAGTTTGTAGTAATTTCTAATTAGTGTACAACAGTATAACAAGTATTCCAGTTTAAATTATAAATTAAGAATATCAAAATGAAAATTCCAAACTAATGAAGAGAAATATCAAGAACAATAAGTAAACAGTTTAAAACATTTCCATGATAGTATCAACATCTATACAACTTTTAAACCTTCTTGCAAATATACATACTCACTCACACACACACACATACATATCTATATATATGTATATATATACACAAATTACCTGCAGGAAAACTACCTCCTACAACTGCATTACTGACTGGCTGATGTGCCCTTGTTATGAAGTGTATACTGGAAGGATAGTGTACATTAAAAGATTCCTCATGTTATAATAGCTATGGTTACAGGTATTGTAAGTTTGAAAACATCAAGTACCTGATTTGTTGACAGAAGTATAATGTGCTCATAAAAGCAGGTTTTTAAAGTTTTTACAATATTATTAGTAACTTGTTTCAAATATGTAGTAGAACTAAATGTCAGTATTCATGGTTATATGAGCAACATACTTGAGATGCATCCATATTTACAATGAGATGTCTAAGACTAAAAAGCACATGTACATTACATATAACATTACATCTACACTATCATACATTATTCCATAAGCCCGAATTTACCTACAAGTTTAGATTTTGTTTTAAATACTAAAAATGAGAAGGGAAAAGTGGGACAATTCTTCAAGAAGAAGAATATTAAGTAACTGAGTTTACCTATTCAAAATAACTTGGTAAAAGTATTGGTCTAATTGATTTCAATACATAATATTATAATTAGGACCACAAGTACAGGATATAGTTAAACATTGCACAGACTGAAACACAAAGTATACATGACAAAAACTGTATTTGTGATTTGCTTAACCTTTTCACCCATGCGCATGTAGTAACAAAGATATTTAAAATCAGATCATAAACACACAAGAAAACCTAGGTAACTGTTATGCAATTAAGTTTTGTTTGACAGATCTGTCTAAACCAATTATTTGAGAAATAGAAACACTAATGGTAACAGTTTTTGTTACACATGCATAAATATACATAGGTTTAAGAAAGTGAGTCCTAATTTTTATCACTACTGCCATTTAATGAACCAACATTCAGTTTAACTAATCATTAAATTATAATTTAATAACTGTAATTGTATAAAGGAATTTGTAGTACAAATCTTACATGCACTTTTTTTACTCTTGATAATCCAGATATTAACATAAATCAGAATAATATTTAAACATGTTAAAAATGTAAGGACAGGTACCCATTTTCTTAATTTTAGGTCAGTCTAAAATATTAATTATTAAAAGTAATTTATAAATGGTATGATAATAATTATCTGGCTGAACTACAAAGCATATTAGCATTTTAAAAAAGTTTCACCAATGTCCGATATTTTAGAGCTTAAACACATTATTCAATTGAAAGTACTCTAAGAAATTAAATGTAAAATAGTTGGAAAGTAACGAAAAACAAATGATCAGAAATTAATTATTAAATGTGAAATAGGAAGTTGAAAATTCCATTTGGAATATATAACATTTTCAAGAAATGGTTATTTTTGTTATAGAGTTACCAAGTTTGGAATGGAAAAATCACAAGCGACAAGAAACTGCCCAGAACATATGTACAACACAACAAATTTTATTTTGTAATTGTATCTCTACAAATGTACATTTTCTGGAATATATATATATATATATATATATATATAGTAAC
>NW_013669373.1:101355-108784 GCF_000517525.1 Limulus polyphemus
AACAACAAACTTAAATTTTTATTTTAGTTAATTGTATCTACTACTAATAGTACTATTTCTAGAATATATATATATATATATATATATATATATGCATGGTACCATTATTTGCTTTCGTTTATAAATATTTGGCAAAACTCCTACTTATTTCTTAAAAAATTCCAAATTGATAAGTCTTATACTGAAGTACAAAACTTAACAAAATTATATACAAACTATTGAGATATACTAAAACCTTATTCAAATGTAAAAAAATAAAAAAATGCACTGTCTTCTTCACAAATATATTGTTGATGTGAAGAATGGCATATCTTTACATGCAGATCATATTTGGTCCATGTACCATATATGTCTTTACAATGATCTGAGCATGTGCTCACAACTAACTCTATAATTAACTTTCTGTTTATTTAAATTACATTCTAAGACAATTTTTCAAATGAAAAACAATGTCAAAGTAAGGAAAACACATAATGTATACTTGGAAGTAGATGGCCTTGCAGGGTGTTTTATCTGACATACAAGCATGTATATATGTGGACAAGTCAACCGGTTTCTGGGCTAACAGTAAATGCAAGGACAAAGAATTCATTTATTTTTTAAACCAACAGTAACAAACTCTGTGTCACTGGTGTGAGTGTGTTTAATAAATTGTTTTAATGTAAAGAAATGGAACAAAAAATTACTTTTCAACAATGCAATTTATAAATATTTTTAATACTAAATTTAATTTACCAAACTCTGATGAATACATTTGTTCCTCTGACTGTATAAATGAAGATGATATTATGTCTCCAAGTTTTTGTTTATATTTCTTCCTTCTATGTCAGACTCGGAAAACTTTACATAAATGTATATTATGTACATAATATTAATGTCATCTTATGTTTTAAATGTAAACTGCATGGTTATAAAGGTGTTTTAAAAGCATAAAATGCTACCAATTGATATGGGCTGAATAGTCTTCTACTGTCTGGTTGTGATGATATTGCATGCATGGCCTTCAGTTCTGAAAATCAGTTTTATAGTTTAAAAAAATGATCAGTTACAGCATAATTTAAAATTGAGGTATAGCTTATGTGTATATTTGCATGTGCACACACACACACAAACAATCCAACAAGAGCTTTCAAATAAATAAAAACCTATAATTCTAGTTCTTGGGAAGCTCTTGTACATATTCTCTAAGAACCATAAAGAACAGATACCTGTTTGTTATGTAATTTATACTTATGTGGTAAATACTTGATGACAGTAGCCTCCGTATCAACTTTCATAGTATAAACCAATTTAGGTTTAAATTAATCATCATACTTGTAACTATGGTTTATTTATCTATGTTATATAAAGTCTGACATATCAAACACTACAAATTGTTTCTTTGAAAACCAGCACCAAAAATTTTAAAAGGTACTGTACATGTGCAATATAAGCATACTAAATGTCTATCAGATCAAATCTGGCTATGTTACAATACATCTTATATTGTATCTGATGTTTTTTTTAACATAAACTGTTAATTTGTAGGTAACTTTTGCTACTTCTGTGCACTCTTGTTTACATGTTTTGTGTGCTATTCAGTTTTAAATTGAACTCCTAATTTTGTCAATACTAATTACTCATAGTCTAACAATTTTAGCTTCCCACATTAGATGACAAGATAAGTGACTATGTATATGAATAAGTACAAAATATCTAAAAAAAACAATGCCTGCTAAGAACAGATTTTTAGTGATGCAAATTAATATTCTTATTGTTTGGAGAAGGAGGCTGGGAGGATACAGTATTAACATTGTTGTTTCTTATTCAGCAGTTAACAGCAGTATAACTTGATTTCACCCACTTGTGCAAGAAAAGTAGTCTTTGCACTGATTGTGCACATGAGTACAAGTCTCTTTTAAACTTTAATTCTATAATGTCTGTTGAAGAAGATGGTGAAAAATGAAATTATACAGTATGCTACCTGTCAACTCTTTCCTCTGATTGTTTCAATTTTGATAATGAGCTGATATAACATGCTCATTTATTAAGATGTATTTAAAACTTGGAAGAAACCAAACTACCACATATTTAACTGGTTTACAATTACACATCACTATACCATACACAGTTGATTTTTACTACATACATAGTTGATACTATAATATTAATAAATAAGCCAATAAGAACCTCATCATTTATTGATCCATTGATAAAGGACACTTGTGATTTAAAAAATGGAGAATGATGTAAAAGAAAAGTGATTATTTACACTATTTTGCCAGACAAATGTTGTATTTAAATATTACCTTATATATGGCATCAGTATATTTTCTTTACTAGCTAGAAGGAATGGCCTGAAATAGCATAGATAGCAAAAACTGATTCAAACAACGAAGTACTCACTTTTAAACAACTCATAGTTCCAGATACATTAGACAGTGTACAGCCAAGAGAGAGAGTGGAGAAAAGCAGCCAAAGCTTAAAAGACCTTATACAATACAATGTATGTTTTTATGCATCATTCATACTCCTCATCTGTGGTCTTGCTTTAGCTTCCAAGTGACTAAGAAACTTCCATTCAACCCTACTGCTAGTAGAAATTTATGGAAAAGTGTGTCACTGAGTCTAATCATTTCACTTAAAGGAGATCTGCAAGGCTTAAGTAAAAAACAATAAGACTCTTAAATTATCATTCTTCTTTGTCTAACACCAAAAAACACTTTATTAAACAGCTTCTATCAATGAAATGTCCAAATATATATCATTGCTTTTCTTTTCTTGGTTAAGACTAAAGCAACAAATAGATGGCCAGATGTTATCATATAAAAACAAGCATTGGCATTAGGATGGCTCAAAAACCAATAAAGGCTGCTGCAGAACTTAATTAAAAACAACAACGAGAGATCAGCAAACCTGATCAATTCCTCCAAATGATTCACAATCAAATCTCAATGTAACCTGCAATTAGCTTCCAGTCAACTTGGTGAGCTCACTGAACCAATCAATTACTGACAGTGTATTAAAACACAGTCCAACTTAAGTGGAAGTTTTGCAGTGCTCAAGATTGTTGCTCAAAACATTTCCTTGTAGACAGAGCAAGAGGAGTATTCATGTAGTTCAGTTAACTGGTAAGCAAGATTTGACTTGTAATTTCAGGTACAATAGAACCACTTTACATTGTCAGTCAAACAAAAAAACTGTCTGAGAGGATGCTGTGGAATACCAAGAGTAAGCATGACTAATCTTATGCAGAAAATTTAAAGCTCTTGATAAAATATCAAGACAGAAAAACAAACACTGAATAAATGGTATTTAAAGGTGTTTTAAAGTAATATAACTACAATGTCTCTTACACTTCACTAACAGTACACCAAAAAAAAAACCAGGAAGCAAGAACCACTTTGTTGAAAGACTCATGCAGGATGGTTTGAAGCTGAAAGTTCCATCTCTAGATCCAGGAGGCAAATATTTTGGTGATTAAGAAAATAAAAAAATCCTGGAAATAGTAAATACACTAAGCAGTTGAACAGAAATTAATTAGCAGTCTTAATGCTGATCCATATTCTTCAAATACCTATAATAATGGAGATTAATTGTGATGCATAAATATCTAAAGTGTTGTAGTATTAAAAAGTTCTTGTCATATTTATTGGTCTTTACACTAAAATTTGAAATTGTATGAAAAAGAATGTTGTGTTGTACAGAGGGATGGAGACTTAGATGTGTGCTCTGAAAAATATCTGAAGGTTTTTGGTAATATGTGTGGTTGTAATGACTAGGATGTATTTATAGAAAGCTTTGGGTTTAAAAGGTACAAAGATTACTATAATTTTTCATACTATACTGGTCTCTGATAAGATCACACATGGGCACTCTACTATATTTACTTTTATAGATGCATTTTAGACTTCTTTTTTTAAGTATAGAGAAAACTAGCAGACTGATATGCAATTAGGTATATGTTACAAAAAGGCTAATATAAGAAGGGACATTTAACAAGTTTAAGTTAAAATTACTAGTTATAAGTAAAGATAATTTAAATTTGATATTAAAAATATCCAGAGCTTGGTTGGAAAAAAGGAATTTGATTTAATGAAAATAACTGGAAAATGGTTTGATCTACAGAATAATGATGACAGGAACTATTTTAAAATTCCACCTTAAAGGTTATCTGTGACATATTATTTAGAAGAGTAGCTATTAATATTAGTAACAAGTTGCTGCCTAGTCAAATGAGCATGCAGGAAAGTTGGAAGTTGAATCTATATGGGTTTAAGTTATTGGATACAGGCGTAGTAGGCTAATAACCTGCAAATGATATATATCTAAGATATATTTATAGTGTTTATTTTATCTTTTAAACTTTTAAATGTTTTCCTGACAGAGTTCAAGGTCTTATAGATATACATAAGAGAGAATCCTTACTTTGTATAACTATAATCTATATGTTAGTGTTTGTTCTAAAAAAAGGGCGTTCATATCACTCTTCACATATTTCCCGAAAATTTTTGGTTTTCATGTTGTATTTATTGTGCTTTCTTCACTGAAAATGTAAATGATTAAAAAAATATGAAAACAATAAAGTCAAAATCTCATGCCGAAGATATTTATTCCATCTGACATTACTGCCCGGTTTATTAAAAAAAAGTTTAAGTGTGAAATAAAGCCATGAAACCTTATCTTTAACTTGCTGGTGTTGGTCCAAAATCACAGACCATGAAAAATCATTACCAGCTAACACGAAATCCAGCAACACGTGCTTCACAATAATATAAACATTCTTATGCGTACCGTAGATAAATTCATACTCATAGAGCTGACGAGATTTGTTGGACTATATTTATACCGTTATATCAATATATGTTTATTGTTATAACACATTACCTGCTCTGGGATATGGTGAGTGCAATTGTGTTTTTCAGTCTCAGTTGTAACCTGTCCATCTACTTTTTCCTATCCTAATTTCTGCGATTATTGAAAAATTCGAAGTACTTACCTTCCGATTTCCTCAAAAACATCAAACTGTTTCTCAAACGACGACTCTTCTGAAACAACTTGGACCATAATTAATTAATTAGTTTTAATGAAGCGCGCATCCCTGTAAAGTTTTAATGTAATTTAACAAACAATAAATTTAACTATATGGTATATCTTCGTCCACGTATAGTTAACCCATGGTTCGCTCCACGCGTGCCGGACCCTGAACGTGCAGCACTTCAAGTAAAGTTAGTAAACCATTTCTCGCATGCAAGTCTGTATCGCGCTCTGAGCGATTAGTGACGTCATCAACGTCACATCGTGACATCATCATAGTACGTTTACGTCAAACTAAGTTATGACATCGAGGTTCCGGTCTTTTTCAGGGCGAAGAGAGACTACAGTATTTGAGCACCCCTGGTTATCTTTCAAGCCCAAAATACTTTGGGACTTGATAGACCTCAAACAAAATTTCCTACCACGATTATGTGTGTGTGTGTGTGCATTGAGGTATTTATACGTAAATGATTATAAACATTTTATTAAAGCCACTGGTTATTTTGAACCAGACACTCAAACTGAAAGTCTCATGGTGAACTTGCGAGTTCTAATTTTTTAAGAGTTTGATTAAATCGAAAAGATACACGGCTTTTCACTTGAAGTATTTGTAATTCTGAAATGCGTTCTTCCATACTCAGCCATGACAATAACGCCAAATCAATAATGTATATAGATTCTACTCTTGAAATTCGTATTTTTATTTAGATATGTATAGGTATTGCACTTAGTAATCAGATGATTATTTACTGTAATAAAGATTTAAATTCTCTATAGCGTAGGTAGGTAGGTATTTATTATAAGTAGTGTTACGTCTCCGTTTGTTAATTAACTTTCTTAAAGCTCGGCATGGCCAGGTGGATAAGTCACTCGACTCGCAATTTCAGGGTCGCGGGTTCGAATCCCAGTCCCACCAAAAATGCTCGCCCTTTCAGCCGTGGGAGCGTTATAATCTGACGGTCAATCCCCACAATTCGTTGGTAAAAGAGTAGCCCAAGAGTTGGCGGTGGGTGGTGATGACTAGCTGCCTTCCCTCTAGTCTTACACTGCTAAATTAGGGACGGCTAGCGCAGATAGCCCTCGTGTAGCTTTGCGCGAAATTCAACAAACAATTAACTTTCCGTAACTTCGTTCCGACGAAACTTTAGCGACACAAGTCCTTACTTAATAAAACTGGTTTATTCTTTCTGAATATAACTTTACCAATACACTTATTTTCAACAGTCGCTCTTGTACAAAAGTTTTAACAACACTTCCTGACTGCAGTTCAGTTACTCACTACCTACACACACATTGTCGTCACGTTGTGAGCGTCTTACATATATACCAGACAAACATATATCTAGTAAATGCTATGGCATTCACGAAGGAACAAGATAGTTCTAGAAACGTGGCGTGACACTAGTCACGTGACCTCGCTGACGCAACACTGCCCCCTCCTTAGTATTGTTCGTCCCGAACAATAGTCACATACAATAAACCAATAACAATTAACAATAACTTAATTAAATGTACAGAATTACAATCACAAAATTACAATTCAACAAAGTCTCTTAATTTTACGGGACGTATCTTCTTTCGTACTGGTCTCCGTCTCGTTGGCTTCTGCTTCATGTGGGGTTCATCTGCTTCATCAGTAAATGTCCTATCATCGGTAACAGTCACATCAGTGGTAGTAACTTGAATCAAGAGCTTCATCGTTTCCCTTCTCAAAACTGAGTAGAGTTTCTTCTTCGACGTTGGCTTTTTCAGGTGACACGTCTTCAGCAGCGTCATTTGTTCCTTTGTTCACTTCGTCCCAACTGAAATGTCCTGGACCGTGACAACGCCAAAGCCTGTTGGCATGCACCACTTTTGGCTTATCTCGCCGACCACATTTTATCCGGAAAGTCACGTCTGAGAAACGATCCACTATGTCATATGGGCCTTCCCATGGAGAAGACAACTTAGGAGACTTCCCTTTGGTCTTCCTGGGATTATACAACCATACCTTGTCTCCTGGTACAAAGCAGACTTCAGTAGATCTCTTATCATAAGTTAACTTCATCGAATCAGCAGACGTTTTCAAGTTTGAACGCACTTGATGGTGAATATCATCCATCCTTTCCGATAACAGTTCCACAAACTCTGACATATTCACAGGCAACTCTTCATAAGGTGGGCGTCTCTTATGCTTGGGTCCCCTTTTAGCACTACATGTACTGCATGTCCTTCACCATTCTTCCACATCTCGCCTCATACCTATCCAGTAAAATCTTTGTCGTATGTGACTCAATGTTTTCTTGATTCTGAGATGTCCTCCTGTTAAATTATCATGGAATTGACGCAGCACAACTTCCCGTAAGTTCCTCGGTATAACTGTTTGCCAGGTCGTCACTTTTCCATCTGCAGTTTCCCATCTCTGGAGAAGAAT
>NW_013669373.1:109747-111660 GCF_000517525.1 Limulus polyphemus
TCCTTTAACGTATCTAATTCGCTTTTAAATTTACTAATGTTTTCCATTTGTTCTTCTTGTTTCTTTTGTTGTTCTTGTATTGCTGCCATCAAGTCTGCTAAGCTGTAGTTTGATTTGCCGCTTCTCGTTTCCATTTTTTTTCGTTCCACTTCTGACACCAATTTGTTACGTCTCCGTTTGTTAATTAACTTTCCGTAACTTCGTTCCGACGAAACTTTAGCGACACAAGTCCTTACTTAATAAAACTGGTTTATTCTTTCTGAATATAACTTTACCGATACACTTATTTTCAACATTCGCTCTTTTACAAACGTTTTAACAACGAACGTTAACTTCAACAATGCTTCCTGACTGAAGTTCAATTACTCACTACCTACACACATTGTCGTCACGTTGTGAGCGTCTTACATATATACCAGACAAACATATATCTAGTAAATGCTATGGCATTCACGAAGGAACAAGATAGTTCTAGAAACGTGGCGTGACACAAGTCACGTGACCTCGCTAACGCAACAGTAGTTTTGGTTTAATGGCGCAAAGCACTAGGGCTATCTGGAACAAAGATGTCAATAAACAGAATATATGTAGTTTAGATGTATGCTTACAAAAATTATATGAAGATATATAGTTCTGTTTAACATTTACAATTCCAAATACTTTTACGATCGACACAAATAATCGGTTAATGAGAATTAAGAACTTGCTATTACAGTGAACTGTCTAACACTGTCCAAGTTGATTGGGTATTATGACAAAATTTTCAACATCCATTGATGTAATATCAGCTCTGCAGTGGATATTTATCTTGTATAAACATTACAATGAAATAAAATTAAAATATTTGAACGACGTCATTCGTAAAATTAAGTTTATTTTGTATGCTTGCGTTTTCTGTTTGGTCTAAGTGTTTTTTCATCATTTTTTGAACTAAATATAGACTAGTGGAAAAACGTTTAATAAATTTAAAGAACATAATAAATGAGAAACGATTCAGCAGAGGTTCGTCAAGTTCCATATGGTCAACATGTGATATATTTAAAGTAAAATAGTGGTCGTATATTTTGTGAAAAATGATCTTTACATTTATGTTTTCTAACCCAGAGTAAGGTATAAGGTTTCAGTGTTTTTCGTACTTGGAAGACTGGATGTTACACGTTATGATGATATTGATACTGTTACGTCTCCGTTCGTTAGTTAATTTTCCGTAACTTCGTTCCGACGAAACTTTAGCGACACAAGTCCTTTCCTAAATAAAACTGGTTTATTCTTTCTGAATATAAATTTGCGATACACTTAATTTCAACAGTCGCGCTATAATTCTCAACGTACGTGCTCGACTCCAACAATACTTAGTTCAATTACACATTAGCATTGACTGCAGTTCAATTACTCATATATTGTTCCGTCACGTTGTAACCGTCTTATATATATACCAGACTACCCCCAATCTAGTAATCTCTCGATAATTCACGAAGGTTCGAGAAGGACGTGGCGTGATACTAGTCACGTGACCTCGCTGACGCAACACTGCCCCCTCCTTAGTATTGTTCGTCCCGAACAATAGCCACTTACATTAAACCAATAACAATTAACAATAACTTAATTAAATGTACAGAATTACAAAGACAAAATTACAATTCAACAAAGTCTCTTTCTTCATCAGGAAATGTTCTATCGTCGATAACAGTCACATTAGTGGTAGTAAATTCATCAAAAGCTTCACCGTTTCCCTTCTCAAAACTGAGTAGAGTTTCTTCTTTGACGGTAGCTTCTTCAGGTGGCACGTCTTCAGCAGCGTCATTTGTTCTGTTGTTCACTTCGTCCCCAACTGAAATGTCCTGGACCGTGATAATGCCAAAGCCTGTTGGCATGCACCACTTTTGGCTTATCTCGCCGACCACATTTTACCC
>NW_013669374.1:0-5800 GCF_000517525.1 Limulus polyphemus
TATCTGGCCCGCTGTGAAAAAAGTTTGGTGACCCCTGTAATAGACTAACGAAGAAACTGTTTTCTAAAGTAAAATGTAGAATGAATTACTTTAAAAAGTTAATAAAAATACCATTGATAAGAATCATCTTTCATTATTTTATTACCTTTTGCAAAGGTAAACAAATGTATTTGTTTGATTTATTTCAATATTTGTTTTAAATTGAGACCTTAAATATTTATTTAATCATAAATTTTCCATTATTTGAGGTAGTTTCGTGAATGTTACTTTTTTCAGTTTTTTCTTCCACTTTAAGCATTACATAACGGGTGAAATTTAGAAATGGCTTGAATGGGTAATGAAAGAAATTTTATTCAAAGTAACAAATGTACAACGTTTCAAGAAACTTTTGTTATTATCAGGCAGAATGTTTTTTTAGTTTTAATAACTGGTTATATAATTACTCTAACAATTCTTTCACGTAAAGATGGATGAATAGCTGTTGTTGTTTGAAGTTAAGCACAAAGCTACACAATGGGTTTTCTGTGCTATGCTCACCACGGGTATCGAAACCCAGTTTCTAGCGTTGTAAGTCCGCAGACATACCGCTGTGCCACTAGGTGGCAGGATGAATAGCATTAAAATCTGTTAATTCTTGATCTGCAATATATCTATCAACTGTAACTGATAATTTACTATAAGCAATATTATGATTCTTAAATGCTTTATCCATTCTATTAATACGAGAATAATCTCTAGCTTGGTAAAAGGTCCACTATACTGAAATCCAGGTGAAATTATTTTGCATCCAACCAACTAGTTAACATCCTTTTTTCTTTTTTCTCTTTTATATCCATTTATCTTTGCATGTTTAATGTACTTCTCTCTTGGAAATTATTTTAATGTTTGTATGAAACCTTTCTATTTCAAGTTAATTTTTCTTCCGTATTATTTTGATATTTAAATAAACTTACTGTTTCTTTGTAAAATTTATAAGAAATTTTATATTCTTCTTTTCTAGCAGATATGTCTAGATACTTATTAATACTCCAATGACACTAGTTCCTATATTTAATGTTGCTAAAGTAACAATAGTAAACGCTGGTAATCCCAAAACACTGAATAAACATTTAAAACTTATCATAACTATATTAAACTCAGAATAAATCTTCCAATCTTTCCGATATATGAATGTTTTATCTTCTGAATACTTCCCCACAGTTTATAATAAAGTACCCTCTTTATCTCATTTCAGGAGATTCGGAATCGATTGATAAAAAACAGTTTTATTTATCTATATTGACGGTTGTAAAATACATAATGATTACTGTTCCTTTTAATGTTAATTGGAGTTAATAGTAAAACTGCGATAGATACATTATTTATACATTTTTCTTTCTTCCCCCATATAAACATGTCAACTATTTTAACTTGCATCTTTTCAGCTATGCAGTAATAAAAAGCAACCAGGTTTTTGTTCACCGAATCTATGCTGTCTATTGCATCTTCTAAGTTATAAGAGAATAATGTTTATTAATTTTTTATATAATTCTATAATTTTATCTTTTTTATTTTGATTATCGATAGATTGTAAATCATCTAAATCTACACCATAAAATATTGTAAAGTTTTCTTGTAATTTTTCATACTTGTGTTCTCCTAAATCTTTTTCATATAAGTATAGGTTATTATAGTTCAATTGATGATAGATTAGGTTTAACAAAAAAATTTGTTTTTTTTCACAACCAGATGGTCCAACATTTAAAAGTCTAAAGATGTATATAGGTAGTAGAATATTTTAATTAGGATCTTAAAACTCTTCTGGTTCTGTGTAATCTTTAATCCCCACCATTTATTTAAATATAAGTTATCATAAATTAAAAATTAGTGAAGATAATAAAAATATATAAATTCATTAAAATTACTATCAAAACTAAACAAAGAAAGAAAAATGAAACACAAGCTTTAGGTAAAGTAAAATGCGAAGAATCAAAACAGAGTTTCATAAACAAGTAATTATAAAATTGAATCTGAAGCTATTCTTCTAGAAGATGTTCAAGAAACGAGAAAAGAACTGAAATCATTAGACGTAATTTATAACATTACAACGCTACAAATCGAATCTCAGTTAAAATCAATAGCTATCGAAGAATCAAAAGCATATAGAATTGATTTAGATAAAGGATTAGATGTTTCATTTCGAATACTAAAATTTAAAAAATCAGAAGAAAAATATATAAATATTCGGAAAGAAGAGGACTATTCGAAATAGAAAGTAACGAATTAGAAAATTTAAAGTAAGAGGCAACAAGTCATTTCAACTTCTGTATTGAGAGGTACATCTGAAGCTATAAAAATAAGTGATGAAGGATCAGTCAATAAATTAGATGTATTAACTGATAAGTTAATAGCAAGAAACTAAAGTAAAAATTTACATAATCAAATCGTTAATTTATTAGACATATTACCTAAAAAAGGGAGAGTAACAAATAATGAAATCAAAGAATATTACAAAAGATTTTAATATATAATGGCCCCCTAGTGGCACAGCGGTATGTCTGCGGACTTACAACGCTAGAAACCGGGTTTTGATACCCGCGTTGGGCAGAGTACAGATAGCCCATTGTGTAGTTTTGTGCTTAATTATAAACAAGCAAACAAACAATATATAATGAGTTATAGCGAGTGTGTTTTTAAGTGATATTCAAAAAGAAAAACTGAAAGCAGCATACAAAGAGCAAAAAGCTATTTCACTTCTAAAAACCCTAATCAAATGTTTTTAACAAAAACACAAGTCGAACAGATAAATGAAGGAAAGAGGATTTAGAATATGAAAAACACAGTTAAAACAAAATGAAGACTTTTACTATTTTTGGTCCCTATAATCACAGCAAAGCTGGCAAACCAATTGAGGCTGGTACAGTTGGTCGTTTGGGTGCATGGGACGAAAAATATAATAGATAAAGTTAGTGGATCTGAATTTCCTAAAGGCTGTTGTCGTGAGTGAGTTGTGAGTTGCGTAATGAAGATATGTAAAAAATAATGAAAAAGGTTTTGGAAATTTTTATTCCACTGATCTATTACCTAAGAAGATAAAATCATTTGAAAGTGGAATTGTTAATTTACTTAAAATTATAAGACGTGGAACTCATTAGGTGTATTATTACAATGATACAAAATATAAATTCATTAAATATTTTAGTCCTTAATGGAAGATGTAAAACAACTAATGTAAACTTTCTTAAAGTCATAACACCAAAATAAACTGGACAATATTTAAGATCAAGGGGAAAAGAAATGAGGTACACTTGTGATTTTCTGTACGATCAGACTGTTAAAACGGGTGTTGGTGACCCGTCATCGTCGTTCATTGGGGATTAATGAAAATCAAATAGGGAGTAGTTTTGACATAATGAAAACTACGCTGCAGGGCCATTGTAAAGATGCACAATCGTCAGATAGTGTATGGACGGACGTGGCGAGGTGATCTGTAACGACGGGTGTGGCTCAAAAACCATTTTAATGTAATGTACTCAACCTTTATATTAAACGTATTATTGAAGCTGTTATAACCGAAATGCATTATTACCTTAGTCTAATCAAAGGGCATTTTAGAAAATATTTGTCCAGCTTTTCACTTTACCCAAGTCACTATTTAACATCCCAATATCCTCCATACAGCTAGAAATATCCAAGGGTTTAAAGTCCTCACCAAACTTAAATTATTTACTAACTGTACGTACCCCTGTCAATATCACTGATAAATAAAACCAAAAGCACAAGCACCGACACCAGAGACACTCCAATAGTAACAATAGTCCAGTTTTACTAGATTTCATTAATAACTACCCTTTGACTTCTCTCTCTCATTAAACCATCCTACAATCCAATTAACTAGTCTGCTTTAAGTACGTTCACGGACTGAAAGTTGGCGTGCTTGTTGTTTCTTTTACGATTGCGCTGTATTTATTTTATGGATCACTATTTCCGCGTGTTTCTTTAATGCTATTTCGTACATTTTTCGTACTTAAAAGTTTCAATAACTGGTAACGCAAAAAAGTCTGATCGTACAGCCCAAGAATTCTGCTACTTTCAGCACTAATAACACAGGCCTGCGAAGTTAAACTTCATAAAATTTGTTTTGGTTTTAATAATGGATTCTCCATAATTCAGCTAGCAGACTTCGAAAAGAATATTCATTTTTTTCTATCACTTAAGGATTTTTTACAAATCGAGAAGAAAGAAAAATTTCTTACTTAGATCAAATTATTATTTCGTTTACCACAATAATTTTTTTTTATCATTATGTGTGTTTCTCGTGGGTTCTAGTACTATCGATAAGACTCTCACGTCTCGTTTGGTCTAGAGAAGTCCAGCGGTTGTCAACATTTTAAGCGTAACAAAATGTGACCCATTTTCAATGAAAAAAGTACATATGACGTTTTGTGAAAAATCTGTACTTGATGGAAAAATGGATATTATTTTCGGATTCAGCGTACAGGAATTACTGTAAAACATGTAAACATTTCAAGGCAATAAAACCATCACAGGGCTGTATTATCAACCGGCATGACCAGGTGGTTAGAGTGTTTGTCTCCCAATCTGAGGATTGCGGGTTCGAATCTCTATCCCACCAAAGAAACTACATCTTTCAAAATAATCAATCGATTTGAAGGCTGTGGTTTGAGCAGTTAAAAATGGTTTCAGGTTGAAATCCCGCTACTTTCCAGTTTACACTTCTTTGGAAAAGGAACAGCAAAGAGGTGAAATAATGGAGAATACAGAACTATGTGAGCGTTTATTTTGGTTAATAGATATATGTATTAAAACAAATTCAACAGTTTTTCTTTTTTCGTGAGCTCCTCAGAGTCGAAAAGAACTTCATGCGTATTTGATATTTTAGTGTAAGAACATATTATATGAAACATAAGATTCTTTTTCAAACCTTTATCCTTTGAGGGATTTTTAAGAGCTCTTAAGATATTTTTTCTTGAGAAAGAAAAGTAAGAGGTGATCTTACTGAACTTATTGGTGGATTGATACAATTAAGGCCTATGATTTCTCTGTGCTAAGTTTTGAAGATAATAGGACAAGATGGCATAAGACTTGGAAAAAACAAAAAACAGGCTAGACTCCATTTGAGTTTTATTTTTTAAGAGAGTGATTGAGTTATAGAATGAGTTGCCGACGGCAGTAGTGTAGGTTAACACTTTACATCACTTCAAGAGGAGGGGTCGATGATTTCATTGAAAGGAGGCCCTCTCAGAGGTTCAAAGAGGCCCGGACCACTTTTATCTTTTGAGACCCCTGGCTATTATAATAATAAAAAATATGACACATAAAAACAAAATAAGACAATCATTAGCCCAAAAGAAAAGTGAAACATAATTAGATTTTTACTATTTAACATATACTTATTAACATTTAACAAATGCTTTTCTAGCCTTTTTCTGTGCATGAAAACAAGTCGAGAAATTTAACAAATGCAAAAAATAATAAGTGTTTAAATTTGAGGCCCCCTTTGAGTTTGAGCGCCGCGCTAATTGACCCTAATTGAAAGTAAATGATAGATTTTTATTTTTCCAAAGGTGATTGTACAAGGACAACTAATAAATGACCCCCTTCTTCTCCATAAGTTATGTTATGAAAAGTTTGTAAGAGTGAACGAAAATTAATAGCGATGACCATGTAAACCATTAAAATTATATTTACTGGAAAATTTAACAACATTTTACAGCAACAACTTATACTGAGGATGACGTTGTAACGTCGAAACATGTAGAATCGTCAACTTTTTGAAGGCCGTAGATAGGCCTAAATA
>NW_013669374.1:6136-9429 GCF_000517525.1 Limulus polyphemus
TACCAGTTTAACGTTGAATATTATTTATGATTTTATACTGTGGATTTACTGTTGGAAAATCAGTATATTACGTCTGACCTCGATGCATGTGAGTATGAAGTGAACAAAATGTTAACACCTCAAGTTTATTAAATGACTAGAGTCCTTTTTCAAAAAGTAGAGGATTTTGATGAAGATGTGAGTTTATTTACGCTTGACAAGTCTGAGAATGATTAAGTCAACAGACTATTAACTCTTTTAAACACGACAAACCTGCCAGACACAGCGAAACGTCATGTTAGTACGCATGCGCTATTTTTTCGCGTCACCTGGCGACACAACGACGCCGTTGCTCAGGTGCTAGTAAGCTGTTGTCTATAGTGGAGAGTAGTGGTGTGTTTGTCAACTTTCTACAAACGCAACAGTGTATGTGAGTGAGTGTAAAATCATTACGATGTTGGGCTCCTGACAATCGGCTCGAACTAACTTGATTGTGTCATAAATATTATATTGGATAAACGACGAACAAACAGAAAATTCGGGATCGACACCGCTTTGATCAGGGTAAGCATTAGATATACTTTTTAGAGTTCGACGAATTGCATTACGAGCTACGTTCTTAGGGCAACCACCTCACGTCCGGCAGTGGCGGCCTCTAACCTGCTTGTCTTTGTGTGATTATCATATATAGTTATATGTTGGCGAAAAAGCATGGCATTGTGTGGGCTCAGTAATGTTATAAATAAAAAAATATTAAGGAGAAATTACCTTGAAGACTCTAGACTTTTAATCCGTACAGAAGTTATATCTAATACTGTAAGCCTATTCTTTGTTTGTCTTTCAAACATACATGAACATGATAAAGATTTATGCGATTACGGATCTGTGTTATAGAACTGTATTTATTATTCAGTATTTTTTGGTTTGTCAACAATGAACAAAAGACGTTCAATATAAAAATACACAATATCTAGCAGTGTATTAAAATTTTAGTATTACGAAGCATAAAGGAGGACAAAGTATAACTAGAAATCGCCCCCCCCCCCTCCCACAAAAAAAGAAATATTGTTGGACATAAATAAGCTGTAATGTTAAAAGTCTGGGTAAAAAATGGCGTTATATTACTAAAACTTAACCGTCTCTTGTAGAACACCTAAAAGGCACATTATAATGCGTGTGCCACATGGTAGGCATACAGTTTCCACACACCACTTGGTGATTAGCATCCTGCACGTGGGATGACGTTGAACTCCAGGTGCACCAATCCTCTTGATAAAACTTTACACTTTTTTTTTCCACGTGATTGGATTTTACGCCATGAACCATACCAAAAACGCCTCGGCTGATTATATAATATACACCTTAAGCCAAATTAAGGTTCGTTTTCTAAAATTTCCAAAAGTATCGAGAAGTTTTTGTGGAAGATGTCAGCTGTTTCCTTTACATATTCCGTAACTATGCAGAAAGGTTAACAGCCTATACTATAACTTCACAAAAATACGATGTATTGTTATCTTGTTGTTTAGACACTTTGTACACTTATAGGCCGGACTGTGAATCCCGAGGTCCTATTGCCACAAAATCGCACTTGGGGCTATTGGTGGGTTATAAGACAAACAAACAAGCAATCGTACATATATAATACACCAATCAAATCTTGTAGAATAAAATTTTTTTGTAATGCTAAAGACATCTCTTAACTCCTTCGATACCGTGTCCCACTCTAGAGAACCAGCATATAAAATTGGAATTTGCTACCACTATGAAAAAAAAACTGTTCTCCTTCAAATTTCTGAAATACAGTTTCAAGTGTCTTGTCTTTACTGTGTACCTCAAACTAAACCTGACATTGGGAGATTTGTTTATCAACAAACTTAGCGCTGAAGATGGAAGATGAGTTTTAATCACGTGTGTGTGTGTTTTTCTTATAGCAAAGTTACATTGGGCTATATACTGTGTCCATCGAGGGGAATCGAACCCCTGATTTTAGCGTTGTAAAGCAGTAGACTTATCGCTGAGCCAGCGGGGGACGTTTTAATCACACACACAACATTTTATTATTTTTGTATTTAATTAAGGCGAAACTTGTTTGTTTGTTTGAAGTTATGCGCAAAGCTACACAATGGGCTATCTGTGCTCTGCCCACCACGGGTATCGAAACCCGGTTTTTAGCGTTGTTAGTCCGCAGACATACCGCTGTGCCATTGGGGGGGGGGGCAAAGGCGAAACTACCAACAATACCTACCGCAAGAATGACTTTTAATTTAATTATTCAAAGTTTCCCACTGTAATGATCGTTTTATGGTTGTGTAAACTATTTTATAGAAGTAAATTAAAAACTGTATTGTTCTAAAGTTGAAACTGTTAAACTTAAAACCTTGTCTCCGCCCCCCAGTGGACTTATAACGCTAGAAACCGGGTTTCGATACCCGTGGTGGGCAGAGCACAGATAGCTCTTTATGTAGCTTTGGGCTTAACTACATACAAACAAAAGCTTTGTCTTCATGGTATACAATCGATCTAACTTGAATAAGTATGTACCTTATGGTAAGTAAACGTCTTTCTAGTACCACCTATCCAACTTGAATAAAATATGCCGTTTGACATGTAGACGTCCAATCTGATATGAGGTACTTCTGACTTTATTTGCCTTGTCAGGAGGGGGAGCAAGGTTTATTTGACCTAGCCAACTTGAAAAGTGGGGGCTAGGCTCCCCGTTTCCTAAGCCACTTACTCCTTGAATACAGCTCAAATTGTTCCAGTGTATGTAAAACTAGCAAAACCATGGTCAGCGACATCTACCGTCCCGTTTTTCTTCTCTGAATATTCGACAATTTTTTTTTTTTCAAGCGACGTTTAAACACTGTAAGATTCAGATCAGTTTATTGTTTCCATGTGCTCAGAAAGCACATTCCAAATGAACAGTAAATTACATTCTCAGGTTATAAGTCAGTACTTTTGTCTTTATAGTGAAATGAGAGGTACCATAGAGTCCAAATTTAAAACCAACACTGTATTTGGTACAGATAAGTAACTTATAGTTATAACGGAACTCTGCTATCAAGTCATGTGCTTATGATATTTACATACAAACATGTTTTGCAAGATCTGTCATTGGAAGTAAGATATCTGATAATAAATTCTAAAGAAATATTACTGGTAATAAAAGTATAACTACTTTGAATACGGCCCGGCATGGCCAGGTGGTTAGGGCACTCGACCTGCAAGCTGCGGGTTCGAATCCCCGTCCCACCAAACATGCTCGCCCTCTCAGCCGTGGGGGCGTTATAATGTGACGGTCAATCCCACTATTC
>NW_013669374.1:9746-12082 GCF_000517525.1 Limulus polyphemus
TGCTAAATTAGGGACGGCTAGCGCAGATAGCCCTCGTGTAGCTTTGCGCGAAATCCATAACAAACAAACAAAGTTTGAATACGTCAGAAATTTGTTTTTTTTTAAACTACCGTAAAGTTTTATCACTTCATGAACACAGTATAATGAATAGTAATTGATTTTTTATTCTACTTCTTTTGTATGATTTTGTATGCATTTCATTACATTTTAACAAGTTAAATTTTTTATAGTTTTTATTGGGTTTAACCTATATGCCAACCACTATTTCTCCAAACAACTGGACGATCGTATTTGTAAAAGTGTTAGATACATATTTGATATAACTATGGACTTATTAAAAGATTCCATGCTGGCTCATCGCTAGAATTGGAGGACCGATGCCTACGGCTGACACTGCGCACATAGCCAACCAAAAAAATAAACACTTGGTGTAAAATTTTCTCCCTTTGCTTTACTTGCCATAATACAGAAATATACCCGACGTTAACCCATCTGTATTTATTTTTTTACACTTATAAACCTTTTAGAATAATTGTTATGTAAGAAATAAGTATTTATGTTATAAGTTATTATTTGATATTCTTATAAACCGCATCTCTTAATGTTTGAATTATTAATCACCGTAAGTTTTTAAACCTTCGGTAGTTAGGGTAATGTTGTAAAAATGTAAATTAGTCATGATTCTCTGTTCTGTAGTAGGTCAGCATTTTAACTAACCTTGACCTGTCTGTGCAAAGGGCATGGGAAATATTACTGTACGAGTACGTCCTCGTTTGATTTGTAAGCTGCTGACAGGTCGCGAGTGGTTGGGGTCTACAGACCGGAAATTTTAAAACGGCTCAAACGGAAGTCATCTATTATAACATTTACGAGTTTTATCAGGCTACAATATGACATTGAAACTGGAACAACACGATTATGGTAAGATAAACTGTAGATGGAGCTTCACACGACCGTCATCCAACTAGAGCCAACATAAAATATTAAAACATTACGTTATTTGAAAGTAAAGCTGCAAGTGACCATTAAATATCCGACATTGAAACTGGAACAACATGATAATGATTATATCGTAGATGAAGCTTCAAACGATCATCAGCGACTAGGCCAATTAATTAATGTGTTACGAGAGCCGTACAGTGAATAACCAGCGTTGAAAAATTACACGCATAACTATTATAAGCTATATTTTTAATGTTGTAGCTAGACAGCACATAACGTTGAGATCAAACAAGTTCTACAATATCTTGAATATTAATGGTCGAGAGACTTCGCGAAGTGTCTAGAAACTAGGCTACAGATATAAATACGAGTAGACAGTTCAGGAGTGGTGAATAATAAACGAGTATTAAGTCAGAGAGTTCAATTCAGTGAAGTATTAAGCTTTAGCGAAATTCTCGAATCAGTGCTAGCGATCGCGTATATTTTGTTATTCGATCGATTAGTTGTAATATTATACAAGTAAGTTTATTATTACGTTAGTCCAAGTACCATCAGCGGGGTATTTCTGTTTGAGCATCATTTGTAAACTTAAGCCTAAAAATACAAGTTACAACAGTGTACAAGCTGGTAGAAACGTTAAAGAAAAAATAAACAATTTGTTGTTACGTGGACTAGATTTCAAATTATTTTCACAAAGTAATTTAAAATAAACCGCCCAATAAAAGAACGACGTTTCAACATAACAAATGTTTATGACATATATAGAAACTAATAATGTTCGTGTATTAAATACTTTTATAATAGATAGCTGTAAGCGTTCTTGTGACGTAATGGATAATACACGCGGTTTATGTAGTGCGGAATGATTAATTCACAATATTTTTGCAGTGGTTTTGCAGTTGCTTTTGTAAAGTAGCGGGTGAATACACGAATTAATGAGAAAGTGCATAACGTGTTTAATTTACTGTACTTGTGTCATGATTAGCTATCAACTTTAGAACTAGAATAATATGCACGATGAAGATTGTCGTAAAAGGCTTAGTTTAAGTTGTTAAAAAATTATCAAAAATATAGTAAAAATGAAAATATTTTTATTTCCATAAAGTTTACATACAACATTTCGGGTTAGTATCCTGCTTCAGGTAAAGCCGCTGATTAACTCAAGAAGGACCCAACTAAAACGTTGTACGTAAAACTTTATTGAAACATAAGTATTCTCATTTTTACCGTCTTTTTGACGGGTTTATCAACTTTACAATCTCTTCGGTGTCATCTTTAACGTTATGATTATTTGATGTTACTTCTTTTGTGTCGGTCATTGCGTGGCCTTGTGGTTAGTGTGCCGCGCTATGAACCTGAGGGCCCACAGGTTTCTCCCCATGGTTTGGTTTGAA
>NW_013669374.1:12499-17116 GCF_000517525.1 Limulus polyphemus
TGCCCTAACCACCTGGCCATGCCGGACTTAGCTCCCCATGGTCGTAAAATTGCGATCCGCACTTAGAGAGGCCACGGGTTCATTATAAGAGTGATGGTCGAATCCCACCGTTCAGTTAGATAGTCGAATGTTTGATGGTGGATGCTGTTGACTAGTGACCTTCCTTCGGGCCTATCAATTCAAAATTAGCACGGCTAGCGCAAATAGCCCTTTGTAGCTTTGCGCGAATATTCGAAATAAACAAAAACGATATTTTAAATAACGTTTTTGCACTTTTGTGGGTGTTCGAAACGGTTTAATCGTGTATGAAGTTTACCGCTCTCTCATGTTCTAATTTAAGAAACCCAGAACTTGCCTTGAGGGAAAGTCAGACATCGTAAGGTAATATCCGCCAAAGGCATCAATGCCAATCATGTTCATAATGTTTTTTTTATTTTTTGTTGTTATTTTCTTAGTGCCAAGCCTCACATTGGGCTATCTGCGCTCTGTCCACTGCAAGGAGTCAAACCCCGGATTTAAGCATTGTAAATCCGTAAACGTATCCCCGATCCATCGAGGGGGGGGGGCGAGCTGTTGAGCGTAATTTATTGTTGTGACGCATATGGAAAGTAAATTTCACCGAGTGCTCTTTTCGTAAGAAAAATATTTAGTCAAGCATTATAGTTGTGCGGTGGTATTTTGATAAACATGGGTAAAATATTTACACGTGACTGACAATTTTATATCACGTGAATATTTAATGTAGACTTTTGTAAAACAGTTAAATAACTAGAAAAATGTATATATAAGTTAGTGTATTCTTCGCCCTCTCTCTTCTTCTAGATCCTATTTAGTGCACGTCATTTGGGAAGCCCAAATGAACTAACTAGAACATCCGCGTTTCGTGTTATTTCGACGTAAGACAAAAACTATTATGTAATTCGTTTCCGTTCGTGTAATGTGAGAACTAAATTTTCTTTAAGAACCATGTTAATTATACGCGTGCTTGCACAGGTTACAGTTTGCTCAATTAGTATCTAATTAAAGTGGGAAATAAAACAGAGAGACGACATGAATACCCATCTGTATTCAGTAGGTAAGAACGTGTGTTTGGTTTTATTATTTTTATTGACTCCGTTTTTTGTTCTTGTTGTCTATGCCTAACTTCTTTACCCGCCATTCGGCTGATAATGAACTTGTGAAAGGAAAATTATAGGGCAATGAACACAAGTATTTTAAAACTATGTTTTATTTTTCTCTATTTCGTCAGATTTAATATGTTGCTTAGCCTAGGTTAACGATCACCTGAGAATACGAAAAGTGAAACACTTGTTATTAAACAATTTCCGGTTCCCTTAACATCATGACGTACTCTTATCACGGGAGTTTTAATGTTATTACTTATTTTAAAACTCCAGAAAAAAAAGTGAAATGATTAACTATCTTATTCCTAGCAAAAATTAGAAAATAAATTTTTCGCTTTACCTGATATAATAATTTGTGAACGAATAACAACATTATTTATTTTCTATTTAACCATATACAATCGGAATATTGTTAGGCCTAGTCTTGTTCTTCGGTTTTCTTGTTCAGGTTGCTGATAAGTAGTGATTTCCTTCAAACTTACTCCTTACTCTGCGCATAAAAGGTAGCAAATCCCCAAAATAAACATCCACAATTTTTGATTTGATAATAGGGGGAGTGTGACAGAAACTCAAGTACGTTTGTGTTTGTCAACGATCTACGCAGAAAACCAAAACGCTTAGTTGTAAAAATTGATGTTGTATTCATGAATTTAGCTCACATCGTGAGACTGCATAATAAATAACAGGTCTGTCCCTAGGATTATTTGGGAGGGGGTGTAAAACTTGAGATTTTGCCACTGTATTCTAGTCGTCGAGCGCAGCGAGGCTACCACCATATTTTGGTCCAGGGGCATCTTCCTCCGGAAATTTTTTTAAAATCTAAGAGATCAAAACTATGTGAGAAAATGGCCAAAATATACAATTTTATTTTTCTGTGACCTTGACCTCATCTCATATTACATAATTGTTAGTATTTCCTTAACAAGAATATCTACACAAAGTTTCAATGACATGCATGCAAAAATAGGCAAGAAAAGTGTTAAAAATGTAAAATTTCATATATTTTATTTTCTGTGACCTTGACAACTTCATTTCATGAACGTAGGTTGTCCAGCTCAATCCTGCGTGGTTGTAAGTTGGCAAATAGAGTTACAATTTTATCTGTGTTCACAGATCGACTGTGATGTGTATGGATCAAGCCAAGGTTTGAAAGCCTTTCACGTGTCATGTATGTATTCAGTCTCCTAAGGGTGCTAGCACCTCTTTCGCTCTCACAAGAGGTGACAGGTAGGGTGCAACCAATTTTCAACAGTATGAAAATCTGGGGGAAGAACAGAACATTTTATCACAGCCTTTAATGCTTTTGACAAAAGTGTCAGGAAGGTCTTCCAGTGGCATGTTTTTGAAACTGTCCTTCCATCTGGCACATTCTTCAGTAAAAAAACTGTCTGTGGCAGGTCTTCTATATACGTCTCTACAGCTTCCTGTAGCGACCTTGATCGAAAAAAAGCTGGAACCAGGCCCAACAACTTGGTGCACCAGACAGCTAATGCTAATAATAGAAGAAAAGAAAATATTTCTCAACAAATGTTAAATTATGACCTTATAAATGTTAAAAGTCGTTAAAGCACACATTATTAAGACAGTATAGCTATATAAGATACTTTAAGTTGTTTTTTATTTTTAATACCTGAGTTGCAATTCGTTTGACATGAGTGAACCAAGATCCAAACCTTGCATCTACCTGCTGCCGTAAACTCTGGTAGTGTTCCTTAACTGTAGAAACTTAAAGGTTATATTTAAATATAATGGTCATGAAGATATTTGTGTAATTAGATTTACATAAAGTCAAATACGGAATAATATATATACATATATATACAGTGAGGCCCGGCATGGCCAGGTGGTTATGGTGCTCGACTCCCAATCTGAGGTTCGAATCCCCGTCACACCAAACATGCTCGCCCTCTCAGCCGTGGGGGCATTATAATGTGACGGTCAATCCCACTATTCGTTGGTAAAAGAGTAGCCCAAGAGTTGGCGGTGGGTGGTGATGACTAGCTGCCTTCCCTCTAGTCTTACACTGCTAAATTAGGGACGGCTAGCGCAGATAGCCCTCGTGTAGCTTTGCGCGAAATTCAAAACAAACAAACAAAATATATACAGTGATCCCTCTTATAAGCAGACACCCTTGCTGTAAAAGAAGTGTCCACTTATACAAAGTAAAAATAAGTATATATATGTAATGCACTGAAACGTGTCCACTTATAAGAGGGACTACTGTATATCTATAATTAGTCTTGCCAATTGAAACACCTCTGACGTACAAGATTTAATTAATTATTATTTCAAAATCCTGGACAAGCACAGCAACAAATCAAGCGATGGCGTACTATGCTAAGCAGTGGACAGACAGAGCCTAGACAAGAGATGATTTAAATGTTTAGAAGTCACTTTGAACTTACCTTTGTGTGGAAGCCTTGTAAACATCTGGAGATGTTTCCTACAGTTAATGGCTCAGATCATCTAATCCAGAAAGGCTTATGTAGGCAACCAGGAATGTTAAAATGAAATCAAATTATGATATGCTTTGCAGGAGTCCACTCGTTTTTCTCTTAATGTGGCTGTCCCACTGGTCAGATGAGTTTAGGTCTAGGTTCTCAACATAAGTCATATACTCTAGATGTATTCCTGGTTGAAGTGCTTGTAGGTATCATGTTGTGCTGCCCATCTTGTGACATACAGGTCAAGCAGTGGTTTTCTCTTCTCTGCATCTCAAACCTTCTGCTAAATGATAGTTTTCAGCAAACTTTCTCTCTTTGGACTATAATTGGAGAAAACACTTCTTTCATTTTTCCAAAGTGTTCCGGATGCATGACTGCTATATCTAGTGTAGACTGCTTTTGATGCATGATTTCTAACCACTGCTTGGACACCAACTCCACTGCTACTGTGTTTTGTGTTCCATCATAGCACTGCCCTCTCATCCCATCCAGTTACTCTTTGTAGCCTTACAAAACCCCAAAAGTCTTCACGAACATTCAAATCTTCAGTTACACATAGAATAAAAACTGGCATACACTCCCTATTGTGCACGGTCACTTCGTCTGCCATGACTGTGTAATATTTGGCTTTGCAAATATCACCGGCGAATGTTTCTTGAATCATGTTTCCAATGACAGAGAACAGTTCATTCTGTATCCTGACAGATGTGCATTTGGCGTTTTGCTGCAACGGTGAAGATAAATGTTTTGACAAAATACTATCTGACTTAGCTAGCAGCTTCAGTATGGCCAAAAAGTTCATGTACGAGGCGCTCATCATCTCCCCGTAAAGCTATATTCTGCTTTGCACACAAAAAGTACTGTTTGTGTAATCATTTTGAAAATATGTCTGTTTTCTGTGCAACGATTTGCACGTTCACTATCAAAATGGTGTGAAAGTGTACGTTGTGGGTTTCTGTGTCTTAACTGTAATGCAGCACTGTCTTGCATTGCCAGAGAGCGATACGTATTGGAAGAATGTTTCCTTGCTTTCTCTCGAAGCTTATACC
>NW_013669374.1:18116-25291 GCF_000517525.1 Limulus polyphemus
AATATATATATATATATTTACTGTAGCCTATTTCGCAGTTAATTTCAGTAACTTTGAGCATATTTTTCGTTAAAAATGTCACTAACTGTCATTATAACCAATATCACTTTAAAATAGGTGTTATTACAGTACGCTGTCCTTGTACACGTGCAACAAACGACAATTATACTAGCTTTTGACATACCAGTATTGGTAAGTTGTACGAATTCATTAAAACTGGATACACGTAAACAAAGATGTTTTAATATGCAATTTTAACTCTACAACTAAATTAAGTTTGTGTTTGTATCGATTCACACATGTACTGTCTATCTTACGATAGCCGCTCCTATTTCCAAGCTGATAGACGTAGAGGGTAGGCTATAGCCAACAGAAACCATAACCAACTCTCGCGCTACTCTAATCGAATAGTGGGTTCGGATTCACAACTGGGCATGATAACTTTTAAGACTACGCTAGGACTAGCAGACGTAAGAAAAAAATAGTTCTTCCGTAAAAAATACCTTCCAATTTTAGTTTCAGTTATTATAAACTCGCACATTTTCTTTTTTACATGTATTTATAATTTGGAGTTGATAATACGTTATTAAAAGTCAAACTTAATTTACTGAAGTAAATCTAGTAAATTTATAGCACGCCTCAGTGAAAATTATAATCATGACGCTAAACATTTCACAAAATACCGAGACAAATATGTAAAAAGTGATTTTAAGCTGGATTGGTGAAAAATAGGCTTAGCTGATCGAAAGCAGTTGTAATGTTACATAGAACTGTTTTACAGAATATTCAGAAATAAACCACGTTTACAAATATATAAGTGATGTGCTCAAACGTCAGTAAGGTTTAACCATTTTTATCTTATCTATGTATCAACCACATATGAACATGTGACAGCCAACACTAGTGTTTTATACTAGAGGTACTTAGATTGCCCTTAACAATAAAGCTTCTCTTCAAAGAGTTAAACTGCCTTTTATAAACATTTTCTGAAGAAATATTATCAGCTAATTGTCTAGAAAATTATCATTTCTTTAATTAAGGCAAAACCGTGAAGGAAAATAAAGAAAAGGGTGTTGTGATCCTACATAAAAAATATTATTAAATCAATCAAACTTTGATATCCTTACCATTCCGCAAATAAATATTTATTTATTTAATAAAAAAATAGCACAAAAGCAATTAACCAGTAAACATGAAATTACAGGAAGTATTTAATTTGTAAAAACAGCTGCTAATAAGTGACTCATCCGCGCGTGCAGTGTTTCCTAGGCAACCGAATGCTAGTAAAACAGAAAGTATACATGCTCGTTAAGTTGGGTTTAACAAGAGGAACTTTTTGTCATGTGTGTTTCACCTGTTTTAGACAAACATTATATTCCTGCAGACATTGGCTAGGACGGAATGATTTGTACAGAGTCACGAGCAATGTTACAATGTCACTACCTCGAGAGGAGTGTGTTTTCTGCCAACTTCTACACTGTTTATAACTGCAATATCGTGTCTAACGAAATATTGTGACTTATAATTTACGTAGAAATGTTATAGGTTGTTACCTTTCGATCAAATTCTTTTGACATGACCAAAATTGATATCGCGTTTTTATAGTAGTCAGTTGTAATGTACTTGGAAATAGTGATATAAAACCAGGGATTAATTGTGGAGATAAACGGAGAAAAAGTCCGATTACCATCAATAAGCGATGAAGAATTTGAAACTTAATCATATGGGATCTAGGAATTCACATGAAGGTGAGGTATTAATGTTATTTATACTTAATAAGCAGGTAGTGCTTAGTACGTAGGGATGGGCCGGGTCAAAATGGCCGACACATATTATGTATTACTCATCCTAGTCTCAAATCTCTCTGATAACGATCTAAGAGACTTTTATAAACACCTAACTTAGGTTTTCAAAATAAAATGTACAGTTGTTGCCAGCTAAACGACTAACACTGGAGGTATGAGACACTAATGTTATAGTACCATGGACTTTACTAATACTTTTGTAAATAATTTGGCGACTTAGTGCAGTCATTGATAATGGATGCTTTCTTCAGATCCTCAGATCGTTAAAGATAGTGTATCCAAATGTTCTTTAAGCATAGGCAAGTAATACAGAGAACCATACCGTACATTGAGTTGATGAAACTGCGCTTGTAACAAATCTGCACACTAAATGATTTGAAACGAAATATTTCTCTTCCTTATTCATTTCTTTCCTTCTTCTTTTAGAGATTTTCCCTGTACTGTTTTCGTGAAGGAAATATATTGTACAGAATGTTTTTCTTCTTCTTTCTTACAGTAACGTTATTCAGTTAATACGAGACTTTACGGATAATAGAAAGAAGAAACCTGAAAACCTACACTTTAAATATCATTATTATTAATATGTTGGAGTCTCTCCTAGACTTTTTTATGCCGTTTTATTTATTAGATGGTATACTGGTTATTCATTAAAATAGGTTAAAAAAGCATACGCACTACGTCATATACTTAAGTGTATCATAATAACATATTCAACTGGTAACGGATTGTTTGTATGTTGTCGAATTTAGCGTAAACACGAGGGCTATGTATGCTAGCCTTCCCTTATTTAAAACAGATAGACAATAGGAAAGGCTGCTAGTTAACACCATCCATCGCCAACTGTTGGGCTACTCTCACCAACGAATGGTGGGATCGCCTGTAACATTATAACGCCCCCCACGGCTGAAAGGGCGAGTATGGTTAGGAAGGTCAGGGATTCGAACCCACGACCCGCAGATTACGAGTCGAGCTCCCTAACCATCTGGCCATGTCAGGCCAAGTAGCAAGGAAAAACAGCTAAGTATCAAATAAAATTCTCTAACATTACAAAGGTTCTAAAAAGGCATATCTTATTAATGTACTGTATTTCTAAATGTGCTAAAGTATTAAAAACTATTTTTATAATGCTTTGCAAAACTTTTGTCTTGTCAACACGAATAACTAAAAAAAAATCGAACTTCGTTGTGTATTACATAAATAATAAAACCTTTTAAAATGTGTACGTTTAAACACACAGTATATTTGTAAAGTCTGTTTTATTAAGTTTTTACTACAATATTCGCGTATCTTAATAAGCACGTGATGTATGACAAAAACATTTCACCATTTTAACACTCTGACACCTGATCTTGAGACAGCAAGGTCAATGTTAGGTTGAAGAATCACATTAGTAAACGAAAGATGTTATGAACATCAAGTTATAAGGCGACATTCGGCAGTTTTTACAGCACTAGGTTTAATTTTACATGACCACAAAAAAAAAGTCCATTTGAGGTTCGGGGGAGGGTAACACCCAACGCCCCTCCCTCTCCTAATGATGCTCATGTACATATTTTTTTGATAATATTTGAGTGTAATTATTACATTCTACATAGCGGTGTTTCCATAAATTGTATTTTTTTATAACAGCTCACAATAATTATGTATAGATATAACTGTAATTTGTAATTCACTCAACAAGAAAAGAACTTATTGACTCTCGTTGTTATGAGAGGTATTGCTATTGAAAAGAACGGTTTTGGCTATAGTATTCTTTGAAATAAGCGCAGCGTTCATAGTCTTTATTTATAGTCATGAATAATTTAATTTTAGAAGAAGCTCTTGCGGTATAGTATTCCATTTCATTTAACGTATTTCAACTGCAACCGAGGCCTGGCATGGACTGGTGGTTAGGGCACTCGCTTCGCAATCTGCAGGTTACGGATAGAATTCTATCATTAAATATGCTCGCTCTTTCAGCCGCGGGGGCGTTATAATGTGACGGCCAATCTCACTGATAGTTGGTGAAGAGTAGCCCAAGAGTTGGTGGTGGGTGATGTCGACTAACTGCCTTCCCTCTGCTAAATTAGGGACGGCTAGCGCAGATAACCCTTGAGTAGCTTTGTGCGAAATTCAAAACAGAAACGAACCATAACATTGAAGCAAAGAATGACATGTTTCACATTATTTTTGTTTTTATTGAATATTCCTCACAAGGACAACGTCATTGGAGTCAACAAATTTGGGGGTCATTCTGTCAGGGGTATACAGCTATTACAATCCCATCAAAATTGTGGTTTTCATCTGTTCTTCAATACAAGAGGTTTCTAACATAAGTTAGGTCTCGCTTCAAATGAGCTGAGATGTTTTTGTTTATAACAGAATACCGCATACTGGCGTTAAAAAAGAAGTTCATGTGTAGTTAGTTATATTTAACACCTTCCGTTAAGCACACTAACTGCAGTTGCGTGACATTTGTAACCATACTAAGGGATTTCCTGTACTGTTAAACAAGGATAGGCTAAAACCCAAGGAAGTAAGCAATCGGTGGTTGTTTTTGTTGTTGTTTTTTTGGGGTGGGTGGGGAGGGGGGTGGATTATGTTTGCAGTGATAGAAGGTCATAAGTTTTCCGACCTTAATTCAGATGTTAAATTTGGCACCTACTTTGATCGATTACGTAATTAATCAAATCAACATATTAAGGGATGGTATACAATTTAATTTTTTTATTATTAATTTCAAAATTTTCGCGCAAAGTTACGCAGATAGTCAAGAGTACTCACTGCTAACTCTTATTTGACCGAATAGTGGGATTTGACTGCCACTGTTATACAGCACCCACAGCCCCATAAGTGCAGAGCGTGTTTTTCATGGCATCGGGCCTCATAACTATGAACACCCAGATTCATAGTCCGGGCACAAAAATCACTCGGCCACACCTAGCCCTAGGCGATTGGTTATAAATGATTTTTATAACGAATTTCAATAACTGAGATACTCTCACTGTAAGGATTTTGCGAAGAGTGCACAATGTATGCAGAAAAGGCCATCTAGATGAGAGCTGTACACAAGCCATTCATATTTGTTTAAACTATTATAACAATGCGATCGATAGGAACTATGCATGTAGGTCTGAGGAAAATAATAAGTTGGAGATGGCTTAAAATGATTTGCTGCCAAGTTGTACTTCTGAGTCGAAGACAGGTTTTCTACAGCTTTACAACATTCGAATCCTGTAAGTTTACTGTTCAAAATAAGTCCAGTGCCATTAAAAAGCTCTTCAGTAGTTGGAATTATTAAAAGTTGATCATCTTGTGTCGTAATGCTACCTGTGGTGGAAACTGAGGGTGTTGGCAAAGCTGAGTCTCTTGCATGGGAAGGAGTTCATGTAAAAGTATTCTGAGCCATGTTGTCTGTAGCTGGAACTGAAAGGCCATCAGATGTTGAAAGAGGCGGTTGTAGAACAGTAGTTGAAGAGTTTTGCATAACACCAGCACTGTCTTCATCTGTCACACCTGAAAGCAATAATGCCAGAGATAGTTTCTGTAATTATACAATAAAACACTATGCTATTGAATAATAAAATATCTGCCTATACTTACAACATGCATGCTATTTTTATTGCAATAAACAAAAATAATAATATAGTCAGATAATTAAAAGAGAAAAAAATATTGAACACATTAATCCTGGAACTGTGGGGGACTCACTATATATTGGTTAATATCAGGTATGCTCTGTGCTAAAGGACCCCCCATTTTTTGGGCTTGAGTATCATAAAAGGCTCAGCAGTTGGGGGGAAAGTTCCATAAACGACCCTACTTTTTTAAACAGCTTTTATTTTTAATGTTTCCGAAAAAGGCTCATTATTTAAAAACAGTTTTCTTCTTTCCATGTAAGACTCTACTTTTTGTAAAATTAATATTTTTTTTGTGTAACGTGTACTCAGTGTATACTGATCCAGCCAGTCGGCGATATAGCCTAAATTAGACTGAGGAAAGTCGGTTTATTAGGCAAGATCTACCCAGGCTGCCTGGATTAGATTCTAGTATATATACTCTAGGCCTACATCTAGATCTACATCTAAAAAATCTAGCTTAGTATTAGAGATCTAGAAACTATATTCTCGGGCTCGAGGGTTCCTTACTGGAACTAGGCCTAGATCTATAAGTCTAGGCCCTAAAGATCTAGTCTACCTGTAACAAAGTTTACTGAAACAATCTTTTATGATCTGATACCCAGTAGGCGGCCGTTTGTAAGGTGGCTTAGTAGACATGATAATGTTATGTAACAATAGATCTATCGATTTCGTCTAGGCCTAGCTACATTTATTATTTAGAATCTGTCATCCTACACAGCCACGACACTGTCAACAGCGCTTTTTTTGCCATGTGCTAACCTAATGCGTCCAGACATAAATACTTTCAGCGGAAGATTTTAATAGGTGTATCTTTGCTTTGACATCGCTATCACTGTGTGACAGTCAACCAATCATGCGCGTCTTTACAAATGAATTTTATAAAGTACGGTAATCTAACTTGTCATACTTATTACGAAGTTTTCTTCTTGAGTCAGAGATCGTTGTATTTAACGCGTGTTAACAATGCACGTACATGTATTAATTTACGTTATTAAGGAGGGGGGTGCAATCTAAGAAAAGGGAGGAGCGAGCGGGCCTGCAGAAGCCCTGAATCGCAAGGTGAGTAATTAAAAAATAATAAGGTTATCTCGTAGTTATCATCTAACTTTCAGTGAGAAGCCTAAAGTTCCTGAAGGTAACATCGATTGATGAAAGTTACACTTAATCTTGTTTTATTCATTCTATAACTTTTTGTTCAGCAAATGAACGTTGTAGTTGTTTGGACTTCGTTTATAAGTGACAGCATTCCAGCTGTCTATGCAGTACTCGTGTAGCAAGTTTTTTCTACAAAGTCTCCGCTGAGCTTTAGTCACCGTATCATAAAATATGTTAAACATATATTTCAGTTAGTGCTTACATTACCGTAAATCACATGGGTTGTTTAGTAAATCTTGTTGACTTATTAAATGTAAATACTTTTTTATTACATTTCTTAGTATTTTCATGTTGTTTCGAAAATTTTCTCCAATTTATTCCTATATCTTAGCTTTCTGTTCCGAGAACTTTTAAAGTAATCTAATTAATGTGTATGTACAGAGAAATCGCGATTAGTTCCGAGAAATCAATTATATATCGCCAACCATTTTGCTGACGTCATGTAAGGCTTGGCCGAAGTCAACTTCTTTCTTGCAGGATGAAATACCCTTACAGTGAGAGTATCTCATGCAGGATAAAATACCGTTACAGTGAGAGTATCTCATGCAGGATAAAATAGGCAGAAAAAAGCTTGGTATATTTGTCAACGCCCCCA